>NW_021680361.1:795430-1070106 GCF_001412515.2 Diachasma alloeum
CACAGTTGGCTTTACGATTATGGATGGTATTACACGTTCAGACTCGGAGATTCGGATGGTGCCATTTCATCCAATGCGCCGTTGGATTTCATGAGATCTGCTTTGTTATGTTTAGTAATACCGTTGCAATGGGGTGATCAATACTGAGCAGGAGAAGGGGAAAGGAGGAGGAAAGATATATAAAAAATAATATCCGGGGGGAGATAGAATAAGAAGTTTAATGGAGCAGTGATTTTAGGGATTTTGTTTGAAGAAAAACAGATATCTGATATCACAGAACTAAGTTCTTGAGCCAAATACACGGAGAGAAATGTTCAGTAAAAATTATGGAACTCACAATTCGCTCACCGATTACGGAATCAACTCAGAGAATTTAAGTGACGGTATCGTAATTTTTTACAGAAGATTCAGGTGAAAATTACGGAACGCTCTGGAAAAATTCCGTGACAGTTCCGTAAAATTTCCTACAACCACATTTCGCTCCGGAATTATGGAAAAGATACATAATTTTTATTGAATATTTCTCTCCGTGTATATAATCTCGTGAGGACAAATTGCTTGTGACAAGAATTCCAGAGAACGAGGCAGATCATGTACGAATTCTGGGAAGTGTTCATGACTTGAACATGAAGACTTCACGATGAAGTGAGAATTCCTTGGCTCGAGAAATCGTTTTCTTTGAGTCAAGAGATGAGTGAATGACTAAAAATACTGAAAGCTCGGATCCAGTCAATCTTGAATCAGTGCCTTTGGTATTGAATAAATATAGAATTCATGCAGAAGAAAACCTCCAGACATTTCTGAAATATGAATGAATTGATCGAACATTGAATATGAATTGATCGAACAGATATGCTGACAAATCCCTTGTAGCAAGAATTCCGGAGAATGAGGCAGGGCATGTACGAATTCCGTGAAGGGTTCATGACTTTACGACGAAGTGAGAATTCCCGGGCTCAAGAAATCGCTTTGTTTTGAGTTAGGAGATGAGAGAATGACTAAAAATAGGTATTTGGTATTGAATAAATACAGAATTCATACAGAGGAAAATCGCCAAACATTTCTGAAATACGACCGTCACTTGCTCTCAAATGGAATGAGTTCAAAGGACAGAAATAATCTCATCTCCTTATTTCAGGCTTTCCTCGTCGTTTCAAGAACATTATCTCATTTCGAAAAGGAACATTAATTTCCCATCCAATATCATGCTGTTAAATCCCGACGAGCACTGATTTCTTCTCTGAAACCTATTATGAATTGATTGAATAGACATGCTATATTTTCTTCGCTGATGAAATTATTTTTGTAAAATGAAAAAAAAATTGGATTTTATTCAATCGTATTTGCAAAAAATAACCGTCAAGCATTTAATCCCCGAATCACGTTCTGATAGACAATAAAATCCCCGAGACCGTGACGTTTGAAAAATCCATTGAAATTTTCCCCAGAATACGAAATTCGTTAACGACCAAAAAATTCGGTTGCGTGACTGACAATTTTAATCCGCAATATTTTGTCCACCGTTACCGTGACTCGTCAATTATTGTACGTGCGAATGCAATAAAGAAGATCTGAATATGTGAACGGCGAAGGAAAAAAAAGACCAAAAACTGGGCTTAAATTGGCGGTTACAGCTGCACAGAGAGGAGGTTAACAACGCGCGGGCTGCGGAGATTCGACAAAGCATCCTTTGCGGTAGGTTGTCTATAATTCGATTGATATCGATACCCTGTGAGCAGACTGGCATGCTTCAGTGGGTGATGGGGCCACCATCAACCGGCGAACTGATATTCAGGGGAGTGTTAGTATCAAACCGCGGTCAGGGAGACTACCAGTGGCTATTGAATTAGGACGCAACTATAGACAACTCCAGCGGGCGTATTATTACCCTATCTCTGTATTCCCTGATGTCTGATTGGGAGTTTGGAGTGCATTTGTGTTTCCAGATGAAGTGCTTCATCTAGCCGAAGGTAATGATGATTTTTTTCAATCCTGACGCGGGTTGAGGTTAGCGTCCTTTTTGAATTTGGAGCGATTTCCCGCCCTTTGGGTGGATTCACATGTGCGACGATTGGCACTCAGGTTAGAGCGGCAGTTTGGAAAATCCACAACATATAACACGAGACGCGGAACCAGGGGAAATTTCTAGGTTGGGAATCTTCTGGATCCAAAATTCCCTATATAAGTGGGGAAGCTGGACGGCCCGACTCAGTTTCGAATCGGCATTCGAAGAGTCAACATCAGAGAGGAAAATGGCGGAGAGAAAAGTATTAAAAAGTGGTCAGTAGTGATCAGTAATGAAAATCAAAGAAATATATGTTTAATTTGTGTGCGAATACCACGTGGGTCCCAACGCCCTTCATAGCTTCAAGTGGGAAACTTCTGGATCCAGAATTCCCTATGATTCTAGTAACTTCTGGGATGAATTATTAGGGTGAGTTCTGGGGAATACCAAGCACCTCGAGAAGCACTGATTTTTCGTGTACGTTTGTCAACCCGAGTGGAAATTTCACTCAGTTAGCTTGGATCTACATTAGTTTTAGGTTCAATACTGGTCAGAATTTATTGATTAGACTTTCGGATCAGGATCTGATGAGATTCTGAATGGAGTATCTGTATCCATTGTGGCGGAGTGAATTGTGATTCTATTCTGATCAGTCAAATCTCGATTAGATCCGTATCGAATCCGGTACTGTTCAGGAATATCGAATCCTAGAATTTTGACCAGACATGGATCTAAAGAAGCGTTACATTTCTGATCCAAAATTGATCAAAATCAGTTTTCACTGGTCAGTCTCTTATTCTATCCTAATTTGAATTTCCACTCGGGCAACGTTTATTACCATAGGCGCCTAACTAAATAGTTCGCTTGGATTTTAGTTGTGGGAGATATGGATGTGAGTGCGGGTTAGACAGAGTGGGGTATGCGATGGAGTCTATTTCAAGGATTCTTCCACGCGACATTTTTTCCTCTTCAATTAAACGCGGGAATTCCAAATGCAGGATTTGATATTCCCATCACAATTCAATTCTCATCTACAGAATGAGTACCAACTTCAAATAATGTCATGACTTTTGCACGAAAGCCCTCAATGAATATAAAATTGTTTCATCAAACACCGATAAATACACCCAGCCGTGATTTTTCATATCAATCGAGGGAATTCCCACAATTTTTTCATTTCAATGAAGCCGTGAATATTCATATCGGCAATATGCAACCGGTGACTTCAATATTTACTCGCTATGACGATTGAATACAGCAAATACCGGAGGTCTGTGGCTGTTACACATCCGATTGAATTTTCTCCCCGCGTCATTGGATAGAATTATAAAGGATCCGAGGGAACAAGGCTGGAGAATTCAATCGATGCCGGTGACTCTCATGAATTCATAACTAAACAAATTATACAAGCTAGGTGTAGGCCGAGAGTTGACGGATTAGAACTAAATCATTAATTATTCGCGTAGATGGTTTCAATTATTGAAGGCAAATCAGAACAACTATGGAAGTTATTGTTTTCTCTAGTTGAAAATGAAGAGGCGAAAGTGAGGTTAGCGTCTTTTTTCAATTTGGAGTGATTTCCCGCCTCTTGGGTGAATTCACATGTGAGACAATTGGTGCTCAGGTGAGGGCGACAGTTTACGGAACCCGGTGACATGCAATATGCAACATAAATTCACATCTAATTTTAAAAAATGTTAAAAAAAATTTGAAGACATTCCGAGAGCGGACAGATAAAAATTGAATTTGTAAGTTTCCGAATTATTTTGCATTATTGAAAGCAAATTAGAACAACTGTTGAAGTTTTTTCGATTTTTATTTAGTGAAAAATGGTGACGAAAGAGTGAGGTTAGCGTCTTTTTTTAATTTGGAGCGATTTCCCGCCTTTGGGGTGAATTTATATGAGCGACAATTTGCCCTCAGATGAGGACGGCCGTTCGACGAACTGCTTGACACGCGACATGAATTCACAACTAATTATCAGAAATGTTAATAAACAAAAAAAAAAAGAATTCTTCAATTTTCCAAGTTGTTGCTGTAAATAATTGAGAGCGAATCGGATAACTGTGAGAAATAATTTTTTTATAACAAAAAAAATTGGTCAATTTACGAGCCATCCCTTCAATTAAGACCCCATCAGGACACCAGTCGCTCCAATTAAGCGATGCATCATCATGTTCCCTAGCTCATTCGCTCATAAATCACCGCCCTCCATGAAAATTAGAAGAACCCCATGTGCTCATTCCCGAAACTACCCTGGCTTCTCTCATCCACAATTTTTTTTTCATGCACTTCTGGATATGGAGCACCAGTGGGTGGCAATTTCGAGTCAGGCTGCGATGTATGCCTAGACGATAAAAGTAATGAGATCCATTATAACGACGCGAGTTTTACCCCTCGGTTGGAAGAAGAGTTTTACCCTGTCTGTTCTTGCTCTCCCTGACCTACCCCTATACAATTTTTTTAGTATCTTTTTTTCCGGTCTGTCCTCTTTCGTAACCTGGACCCAAGGGGAGACGTGCACGCCTTTAGATTTATACAACCGCCGTTCTTTGTAGAGTACTTTCCGTTAAATACCTCGGGAGTAAAACTCACCTCTCGTTTATTTTTTTTTTCGGAGATCGTTTTCGGGGGTGGGGGGTTGTAAAATAAATGGAACAGTCAACTGGGGCCACTTGATGTTGATTTTTTGGCTCAGGTAAATCCTGTTAGTCACTAGTCATTCCGCAGCTTCATGCGGCAATCGGAAAGTTTGAGGATTTATGGAGTGGAGGGAATGTTGAGGAAATGGTAATTTTGGGGAAGTGCTGGAACGTGGAAATCCTTCGGGTGAAGTGCTGGGCAAAATTCATTAATTTAATGAATTTTGAATATTTTTTCTGGTTTTCATGGTTTTTTTGTGAGTCATCCGTTTTTGCGAAAAGAAAATTTCCAGTGAAACAATATTTTTGACCCTGGTGACCCTTCATTTAATTACGCAAAAACTATTTGGATTACGAAATTCATGTGACCCTCTTCACGCTTATTCCAACGACTAAAAAAAAATTGTTATGGTTCACATTTTTTTGACCCTTTTGACCCTTGAGTCAATTACTCCAAAAAAATTTCGTTGATTACAAAATTTTTCTACCTTCTTGACCCTCATTCCAACGACAAGAAAAAAAATTGTTTCGGTTAAAAAATGTTTTGACCCTCGTGACCCTTAGCCTAATTACTATAAAAATTTTTTCGAACACGAAATTCTTTTGACCCTCGTGAACCTTGCTGCAATTGAACCAAAAAATTGCTTTTGTTACGAATTTATTTTGACCCTTGTGACCCTTCTAAATTCCACTCGAATCCCATCCATTAATTTTTTCCACGCACTAGGAATGCCTGACTCCCGTGACCCTCGTGCCTTATAAAAAAAAATCGCAATAATTCCCCCCTGACGTCAATGTCCCATGGGTCAAATACCCATGAGAATCAATACGATGAATCTTTTTCCAATGAACAGATCTGAAAATAGTCCGAGAGTGTCGGATGAAACTGTCGATTCGTCGAGACTGAGAATGAAGAGGAAAAAGGGGAAAAGAAGAGCGAACAAAAAAAGGTAGAGGAATATTTGTGTCGCGTGTCGTCAAATAAATTGGAGGAAAAACTGGGTCAAACTGTAATAGTGGCTAATACCCCGATTCCGGACGATCGGAGGTATGTGTTTGATATCGGACCAGCTTCTCCATCTTTTTTTTTTCTCCTCAAGGCTCTCACTAATACGTGATTTACTTTACTTTCTCCGGGGAACGAGGGGTTTTCAGCAATCCCTCGAGGTGACATCAGCAAAATTAATTCTCTTAATTGAGAACATGACGAGATTGGACCGTTTAGAAGATGGTCTCATCAAAAAGCCGGGGGAATTTCATCCGAAAAAAACGGCGACCCACTTGGTGATCCTTATTCCACTCGCACTTATCAATCTTTCTGAGGAGAATTTTTACGAGGGAAAAAAATTTCCGACTCCCAAAACCCTTATTTCATTTAAGCTCATCAACTTTTCTGGAGGAAACATTTTTTGCAGAAAAAAATAAAATTATGACTCTTATTCAGAGTATAACTATAAATTGTTTCGAGTACTGGGGGGCTAAGTCCCCTGCACGCTCCGCTCGCCAACACCCATATGACCCACATATGATCCTCATATGACCCGCATTTTTGACCCTTAATTTTAGAGTCTTAATTTCGAGTACCAAATTTTCATCACCAGAAGTCGATTTGGATTTTTATAATATAGAGAGATAGAGATTCTTAGTTTCAGACCCCCATGGTCCTTATTTGGATCCTTAATCTGACTCTCATTATAACCCTCGTGACTCTTATTTTGCCTCTGGTGACCCTTAGTTTCTGACCCTTGATTTTTGATATCCATGACTCTTATTTGAACCCTTACTTTGACCCTTGTGAGTCTTAATCTTATGACACTTGTAATCCTTAAACTGACCCATATGACCCGCAATCTGACCCTTGTGACTCTTAATCTGACTGTCGTGAACCTTATTCTGATCCTCATGACCCTTATTTTAGGGCCACGGTCTAAAAATTACATTTTCGGACTTATTAGATCTTAACGGCTCGACATCACACAAAAAATCCGAAACAAACTTCAACGATTATAAAGCTTCCATTCGGAAGCAAAACGAAATTTTCCACGCGAAAAAAATATTAATTATTAAATTCCTCGAAAACTGTTATCTAACCCCTGCAGAAGCCCTCAAAATAAGCGAAACGATCTCCCACAGAAAAAAATAAAAAACTAATCAGCGGAATGGAACCAAGTTCGTGACCAGAAAGCATCGGGAATCCCCCACAACCCATCACCAAGTTTTCCCGCCATTTTTTAAAACCCCAATATGTCTCACTGGTTCGAAAATTGAAATAACTGTTTTCATCGGCGGCGAAAACTTCCCATTCGCCTCAAGTAATAACAATAAAACTTTTCCCGAAAGAATGAAAAAAAAAAGACAGAAAAACATACCAGCTGGGGCCATCTCACAGTGAGGTAGACCTTAGCGCGGCCAAATAGCCGCAGTCTTCGGAGTCTCCGCAGTTTTTTATCGTTAAATCCCATGCCCATGAAAATGGGCGACACACGTGATCCGCATTGATACTCCAGCTTGATAACACCCGGTTTTTCGTGACAATAGTCAAGTCCATGTGCAGTGAGATATCAAAAATTATCGCAAAAAGACGGGCGAAAATTTCTTGGAATGAGAGACCGCACCTGACACTTGTGCATTGAAATCAATTTTGAGGTTATGATTTTTTGGTTTTATTATTCGGTCACGTCACGGTACTACTGTCCATTACCAGAGTTTTTTTTATGCACATGAACACTCCTAAAGGAAAAAAATTATCACTAATTATAAAAAAAACATTGTGATTGAGTTGAAAAAAGTGAATGGAAAAAATGCAAATTCAAGTTCAAATAAAATTTTATTATTGATTTTAATCTTTATTCAGATACTTGAACACCTCGAATTCATTAAGAATTATCAATAATTATAAAGAAGCATTGAACTTGTTACAGAAAATAATGTCAGAAAAATTTAAAAGTGCAAAATGATTAATTAATCAAATGATTAATTTGTTTAAAATTTTATAATGATGACTTTCTCCAGACTTGAATTAAATTGTTATGTTCAATCCATGAAAAATATATATTTTAAATAAATCTCTGCATCAAGAGAAATTCCGACTGTTAAAAAAATTCTGCAGGAAAAATCGCAAATATAAAATAATAATTTTATTAAATAATCAATAAAACTGTGTTATAAATTTTATTATGCTGATTACCTTGACACACTTATTGACAACAATAAAATAAGTGAATTCAATTATTATATTTCATCAGTTAGAAAAATTAAAATTGTAATTTTAAATGAAAAAGTATTTTTAAATTATTTTCTGTCAATAAAAATTGTACCCGGTGGCTTGGCGCACGGGGTAAGTTCGTTGCCTCACATGCGAAAGGTTCCGAGTTCAAATCCCGGCCGGGTAGAATGGTACGATCTAACCATTTAAAGTCTTGATCATCATTGCAGTATACCCTAACCGGGTCGAAGCGATGTAAAATAACGATAAAAAATATAAATATATAAAAATAGTTTATTATCCATTAAGAAATATAAAAAATTATAAAAAAGAATTGAATTTATTACAAAAAATATTATCATAAAAAATTTTAAAGTGCAAAATGATTAATTAATGAAATGATTAATTTGTATAAAATTTTATAATCATGACAATCTCGAGACACTTGCCAACAACAACAAAATGATTGTAGTAAATTGTTATATTTCATCAGTAAAAAAAATGTGTTAAATAAATCTCTGAATCACGAAAAATCCCGACTGGTAAAAAAATCTGCAGGAAAAAACGCGAATATGAAATAACAATTTTATTAAATAATCAATTAAACGTTATTATTATCTTATCATGATGATCACCTAGACGCACTTGTCAACAACAATAAAACAATTAACTTGAATTTGAGATTTCATCAACGATAAAAAATTGAAAATTGAATTTTTATAGAAAATGCTTTTGATCATGAAAAATCGATCATGGAATTGCTGATTTTTAAATTTATCATTTATATTTATTGTTGTTACACTGGTGATGCGGATTGTTATTCCATTCACACACGAGGGAGCATGGCTGGGAGGCCTCTGGATGCGACCCCGTAGGTCGGGATTCGCACGAGTGACTGACGCCTCAGTGGCTTCAACAGAGGGATGCTGCCGCGGAGTTTGGTTGAAACGCGCAAGATCTACCCTCGCGCCCCCTCCAGCCACTGAGCGATGAGTCCACGCGATGTCAACCCCCTCCACGCGAATCAACTCCATAGGGGCTTGGGGAGCGACTAATTCTATTAAGTTCTTATGCTGCGAAGGATGAAGAAATTTCAGAGGCGTGATACCTAATGTCCAATTTTTTTGTTGTACTTTGGAATGAGAATGGATTGCATGATGAGATGAGGATGGGGTTGATGATATTTTCTCGCATGTTGTAGTGTCTTTTCCAAGGGATCATTGCTTGAATCATCAATTTTTCATGCGTTTCCCCATTGGTCGATCATTTGAATAGAATGTTGGCAGAAAAACAAAAAATCGCAACAATTTCAAGCTGTTGGTGTTTAATGTCGATGAGAGTGAAAAGAGATTGTTGAATCATGATAATGGGTTTATAGACCGAGAGCGAACGCGCGCTATAGCGCGCTGTAATTGTAACAATCATAATTGAAAATCTCAAAATTAAATTAATCATGAATTAAATTTGCCGCATCAGACGCCTGGAACTAAGGGTGGGTTTTCACTCGTAGCGGGCAGTCCGCAAATAACAGCGATTCTTCCGCTAAAGTCAGCGACATACTCGAGCGGAAGGCGCCAAAATTCGAACATTACTTTGTTTATCATGAACATCAGTAGACATTTCCTCCCAAAAGCCCAAATTTTCAGCATAATTGAATATGCACTCCGCCTAGTCTGTAACTTCTCACTGAAATTGGATCCAATTACTGAACTTACATTGATGAATTATCCAATTTTCAAATTTTGGCGCCTTTCGGTTAGGTGTGTCGGTGACTTTAGCGGACGAGTCGCTGTCATTTGCGGACTGTCCGCTACGAGTGAAAACCCATCCTAATGAGGAATAAGCATGATCGACTTTAAGTGAATGCTCTTTTTAGAATAGGATCTTTGGATAGAGTTAAAGTATCAAAACTGATAGAGAGACATATAAGGTTGTGACGATTTTGATTCTAATGATGAATCAATGTGATTAAAGTGATGATTTATTTGGGTAAGGTCGTTGCCTCACGTGCGCAAGGTTCCGAGTTCAAATCCCTGTCGGGTAAAATGGTGAGATCTAACCATTTTAAAGTGTTGATCACCATCGCAATATACTTAACCGAATCGAAGCGATGTAAAATAACAATAAAAAAAATTGTCGATGAATTGAGTTGTCAAGGACTATTTGGTTGCATTGATGTTCAGTTCGTCTTTAATTATTAATTTGATAATTGATTTGTTGTAGATTTCACAAATCTACTGATTATCGCAACCAATTGGTTTTGGTTTAACTCAAAAAGTGATGACTCAAAAAGAAATTGTGGTTGACGCGTCAGATCTTCACATTTCGTATCGGGGATTCCCCCGGCTTTGTGATGCAACAGTCGCCCTCAATGTGGAATATTTCGGATTAACCTGATTTAATTTCGGGTAATGTCATGAGTGGACTCATCCCCTTCAGCAAATTACTCTATCGAAACTCTATCGAAATCGTTGTTTTACTTCAACAAAACTGGCCGCGGTTCGCCGTATGGGTATTAAATACCTTCGGAACCTAATGGACAAAGTCATCCCGCCTAAGTGAGGTAATATCTACCGGGATTAACTCTGTGGATTGCTCCGTGGATTTGTCCCTCGGACCATCAACATTCAGCAACAAAAATAAAAAAATTGATTGGAAGGATGAGGAATAAGAGAAAAACAAGCGGGGAAATTGCTGTCGTCTCATCATAGTCAATATTGGAATCTGGTGGATGCGCGTATAACATCTGGTGGTGAGAAAAAGAATCATTTTAAAATAGCAAATGTCTCCGCTGTACGGGACTGTAATGCCAACGGAGCCGTCTTCAAAAGTGAATAACTCGAATTTGGCAGAGGGAAATTCAACAAATTATGAATCATTCTGAGACGGTTTTTTTAAGATTCAAAATGAGATCAATTTCATTCAAGTCGTATCAAAATGAAATTCACACCATAGACTTACGTATAAAGTGCTACCTCAAAGCTGTAAGCTTCGCTCATCCACCAGATTCCAATATTTTTGATAATAAATTAGCAATTTGTTTTCGAATAGAATTTCAACGAGGATGTATTTTAAATTGAAGTAAATGACGCATTAAATTGAACATTGCTTCAACGTTGGCGGCCAAAATTGTTATAATGTTGACAGCTGACAATGGCCCAACGTTGGTAGACAACATTGCCCCAAAAATATTGGAAATTTCGGGTTTGATGAATACAATGCTTCCATTCGGAAGCAATATTAAATCCTCGTCTCAGTTTATTTTGCTATAGCTAACGGAAATTATATAATTTTTCGATTTGAATTGAATTTGTATTCCCAAATTTTTAATTAATTAATTATTACATGTCTCATAACTTCATGAACTCCAGAATTGGCTTTTGAATGAACTTTCAAAATGAAAATTCGATAACAATTTTATAAATAATATTTATATGTAAATGTTGATTATCCAAAGGAATTAATCAACTAAAAAATTTATAAATTGAAAATCGAAAATTGAAAATAACAAATCCCCAAGAAAATCATAAAACAAAATGTGAAAGAAAAGACAAAATAAAATCTTGTTTTGAATATGAATTTTTCACTTCTGTAAGTCAAATCTATTGAATTTGTATTAAAAAATTAAATAAATTCACTTCATTAATTTCCAAATTTCAGAATGAAAATTCATTAATAAATTTTTAATTATTATCAATATCTAACTATTCATAATCTAAAGCAATTAATCGACAAAAATCACCATGTTTCATGAAACGAAATTTAAAAAAATTTTTTTTAAAAATTAATATAAATGTCTAATTTAATCATTTTCCGCCTTCCCCTCTTCAAAATAGTACACTTACCCGCCGGGTTCCAGTGACATTACAATCCGATATGGAAAATGTATCGACAACTGAATCAAATCGCACTAATTTCTTCGTGTGATGTGGCTTCTTGGCGCGTGGACACAATGAACACATTATCGGATTTGGTGTTGTTGTTGCTGGCATTATGTTTGATTGCACATCGAGTAATCAATAATCCCAAAACAAAGGGGAAAATAAAACGGTAGAAAAGTCATTAGGCACTTTGTCTCGACACTCAATCACAATTTCACCAAGGAATCCATTTTCCCGTTTTAATCAGTGAAACTTCAGTCCTTAATCAACTGCATCGTTTAAATCACTAAATTTTTTTTAAGATCACATTAAAAAAAAATTCTATCAATAATTATTTTTCAAACAATTTTAGTGAAAGAACAGGGCAAATTTTTCAATTATCCCATTTTGCCCCTTTAATTATAAATCAATGATTTATGACTTGAGAATATCCACAAATAAGTTTTATGGTGAAAAATTCATTGTTTATAAATTATTTATTGAAAATGTTCGTAATTTTCAAAAATTGCACTTTTTGAATTATTCTATCAATCTTCCTACAAAAGTAAACTTTCTAGTATTTTCAGATTTTTAAAATGTTTTTCAACGGTTCAATATCGAGATTCAAATTCAGACCTGCGAAGTTTAAACAATAAAGTCATCGTAAAATCTTTGGAAACTAAGGGTGAAATAGGGCTCAAATAAAAGCTCTGATGTTCGACTTCAAAAGTGGAAAAGCATTTCACTGGAGAAAAAATAGCCAAAGTACTTGAATATCCTTAAGCTCGAATGTTCGAATGAACTTGTTTCTGCTGCCATCTCTAGGGACACGAAAGTTTACAGCATATCCCTTGAATGATACAGCAGAAATCTTCAGATGATAACGCCCGTAAGTCCTATTTTATCGACCTCCGAGGCAACGTCTCTACTACTTCGAGTGGAATTCCCTGAACTATCCGACATCATCAATATTTGATGCGTCCCATGCGCATGAATGAATTATTTCCATGAAATGCCACCAAAAATCGATGGTACGTAAAATTCACATGAGCCAAAATAATCAACGGAAAGACTGAAACAACTTTATATTCCCTGTGCTTGAATAAAACAGGGGAAGTCAGCAATTGGACTGAAGGAGAGTGGAAATAATTCTGAGACGAAAAAGAAAAGTCGATTGAAGAAGAAATAGCGAAGGAAATTTAATGCATGAAAGTTATTGGCGGCTTGGAAATTATGGTAGATTCTGGTAGAGTAATGTTAGCGTTGATTCAGTGGCTTTCCTAAATCTAGCGGTGCTAAATTGTCAGATTAGCGATGGTGAATGCCTGATTGACACGATATTGAATCTAGCGGGAATGGATTTTTAATCTAGTGGGAGTAGATTTTCAAACTAACAGCGGAAGATTTTCAATCTATCGGGGATAGATTTTCCAATCTACAGGGGGTAGATTTTCAATCTAGCGGGTGTAGAGTTCTAATGTAGCGGGGGTAGATTTTCAATCTAGTGGGAGTCGCGTTTGAAACTAGCGGCGGTAGATTTTCAATTTATCGGGAGTAGATTTTCAAATTAGCGGCGGTAGATTTTCAATCTACAGGGGGTAAATGGTCAATCTAGCGCGGGTAGATTTTCAATTTAGCGGGTGGTAGATTTTCAATCTAGCGGTGCTACATTTTCAATATAGCCGAGGGTAGATTGAAAATCTACCTCGGCTATATCTAGCGCTACTAGATTTCAATCTAGCTGCACTATGTTCTAACCTAACGCCGCTGTGTTTCCAGGGGCGCTAAATTCTCCATCTAACGACCCTCAATGCAGAATTCAGCGTCTTTGACTGAAAAATCTATCTATAAATATGCGCTAGTCTCCAGCCGAACCAAGCCTTGACGAAATCTGCGGGCTGCGGCTAAGCCGCTAGAAAAAAACCCACTAAAATCCTCCTCATTCCCGAAGAAAATGGAACAAAAGAAACCACCCAAAATATCCCCAAAATTCCGTAGTTGCACCACCCCAAAAATGAGAAAATCGCCAGCATTCTCAATCCATGAATCAATTCCCGACCCAAACTAATCATGAATCAATAATCTCCACAACCATTCCCATTCTTTCTTCCAAAATCCATCGACCTCTCCCGACCAACCTAATTATTTCCTCAACCCGTCAACTCCGCATCGACTCTCCACAAAAGATACATTTCCCTCGCCACCATGCCCTCATCCGTAATAATCGAATTAATTAACGCTATCAACAACTGCAGCATTGTCCTTCCCAACTTCATGATCCCGAGTTCGCGAGTATCCCCTCCCCTGCCCGCCTCTCTCTGATTGACATCCATCCAATGTTTGAAATCCGCAGTGCAATGCCTCTTAAAACTTGCCACCTGTCCCAGTTGTGCATTGATGCTGCTAACAGGCCTCAAACTGCATTAACGCCTTGCAATTTCTAAAGTCTAATTATCGCACGAGTCACGTTATGAAATTGTAGAGAGCGAATGAATTTACCGGCGAAACAAAACTGATATTTCATCTCGGTTGAAATAGACCCACCCATTGGATATGAAACTTGTGGTGGCGGGTCGATAAGCGGAGAATACAGTGAGCATCAAGAGTGGTTGCCTACATCGTGCCGACCTCAATCGAAAAGCCGCCGTGGTCACTAATAATACGTCAGTTCGCAACCAAACGTGCACCGTTGAGATAGCCCCAAAATTTCCACCTGGTTTACTCACCCATCAGTAATTCATTGGTTATCTGTTACGAGTGCATGGTAATGGAGGAATTTATGTTTATGGGATTGTTGATTTTTCTATGTCAGCGATAGCGAGTGTTTTGGCGAACGTGGTGGTATTTTTTTTTCATTGGAAAATATCGGGGTAACGACAAAGTATGCTTGTCAAGTAATGGCGAGGTACTTGGAACGAGTTGCTTGGGTGATACTAGTGTCAAGTAATTTTTGTGAAGTCTGTCGAGTATGACGTGATTGGTAAAAAGTACTTCGTCAATCAAGTACTACGTATTTCATTATTAAAGTACTTCATCCTTCATAAATGAATACATTGTACTTTGTGGATAAAGTACTTTGTAATTGGCTGCTATGTTGCTTTGTACTTTGTAAAGAAAGCACTTTATAGACAAAGTACTATCATCAAATTACTTCAAAAAGTGTTTTGTATTCCACAAAGTACTTTGCACTTTACATAGTACTTTGTTGTTCACTTCGTTGTTCACAAAGTACTTTGTAGCTCACAAAATACTGTGCACTTCACAGAGTACGTCGTACTTCGCAAAGTCCTTCACACTTTATAGTCAAAGTACCCTGTATTGTATAGTCAAAGTACTTTAGAATTTGTAGTTGAACTAATTTGTGCTTTGTAGTGAAAGTAATGTGTACTTTGCAGTTAAAGTACTTTATACTTTGAAGTCAAAATACTTTATACTTTAAAGTCAAAGTACTTTGTACTTTGCAGGCAAAGTACTTTATACTTTAAAGTCAAAGTGCTTTGTACTTTGCAGGCAAAGTACTTTGTACTTTGCAGGCAAAGTCTCTTGCCAATAAAATTTTTATATTTCTACACGCATGGGTCCAAGTACTTTAGTTCAGGTATCGCTTGTCCATTCATAACAATATCTGTTTGTGTTACAATATTCTTTGTCTAGTGTTCATCCCGGCTTTCGTCGCAATCCCGTGGGAAAAGTCGAGTAGATGAAATTCTGCAATCTGCAGCGTCAATTTAACTTTTCTTCCTCTGGATTCTTGCTTGAATAATATGGAATATTTAGTGAATGTCTTACATTTATTCAATTGTGGGGAGAATATCGCGGTTGTATCCGCTGTACCTAGACATTTTTATTCTGATGGCAAAGTGAATTTCCGGGGGGAAATTCACTTCGTGGAGAGTTCAAGGTCAAGTGAAGGCGATGTATTTACATTTAGTATTGGAAATTGTCGGATATTTAATTGATAATGTCGTTTCGAGTTCGAGGGATCTTATTGTCATGATTGGGGATGAAGAATTGAGGACGGTCTTGGCAATGGCGACATCATAGAATAATCGACAATTCCCGGTAGTTCTACATAGAAATGCTTTCGAATGAATGCTCGGATACAAAGGATCATCGAACTATCTTTCATCCCTTTGTGAGAATATGAATAAACATGTACAAATGATTGGGAAGTTTTTTCAAAGTTCAAGGTCATGATCTTTTGGAAGAACACTTGAGCCCTTTGACAGAATAATAAACATAATTTGCATTGGAATGTCAAATACAACCTTTGATATGTCGAGATTGTATTCTGGAGTCGGATGATTGTTGAGAGAAGAGCAAAGTTATGAAAAGCTAAGCTGCGTTGAGCGTGGTCACTATATGAATGGGGGACCATATGGATTGAGTCGGTGAATAGACATTCAATCCAGTGTGCAATATCTGCAGTGTTGACGCCAGTCTCCACAGAATATTTTTTTTCTCGAAGGGATCATGTAAACTCCTTCGGTCTCGTCAAGACAATTTCAATTGTCATATGAAGATCATCTTGAAATTTTCAGAATAATTTATTTCTACAGTAAAATTTCCCAAAGTACTTTCATGTCTCTAAAGTAATAGCAATTATTTAATAAAAATATTTTTCGCGATTTCTTGGGTATTCCAGATCTTGAATCTTGTGTCTCGAATCTCAAAATCTCGGTAGTTTGTAGTTGGTGGGAAAGTACTTCGTACGATGAACTTTATGGACAAAGTACTTTGCACGACAAATTACTTTGTGGGCAAAGCACTTTGTACTTTTTAACAAAGTACTTTGTACTTTTTAACCAAGTACCCAGTACTTTGTTGGCAAAGTGATTCGTACATTGTGGACAAAGTACTTCGAAATTTGCAGATAAAGTACTTTGTAATTGGTAAAAAAGGTACTTCGTACTTTACAAAGTACTTTGTACTTTCTAAATAAGTACTGTAGACTATTTTCAAAATAAGGACTAAGTATTTTTTTGTTCTAAATTAAAGCATATATTCTTTTATTTCAAGGAAATGTTGTTTTTGGAATTCTGAAAATTTGGGTTATTAATATATAAAAACCTTGAGATTCCTGAACCAAGACTGTCTTGGTGCTCAAATTGTAAAAATTGTCATTGTTGAATCGATAATTCTTTCTGATTTAAAATTAATCTACTCATATTTATAAATCCTTTCCTTCAAAGTATATCACCTCACACCTGGACTCAATTAATGTTGAATTGGTGGTCAATTATTACCGAATTTAATCCATTTCGAATGGCTGCAGTTTAACGACGCAAAGATTCTTACTTTAAAAACTTTTTTCACTCGAAATAAACAGATTTTTGATCCTGAATTTTTGCGTTTTTTCTTCAGAAATTGCGTAACCATTATCTCATTCCAGTATAATGTCTTCTAAACCCATGAATGTCTTAAAATTATTAATATAATTCAGAAAACTATAAATTAATTTTCCAATAGTCAAACCACTTGCATCACAAAATAACTTGCGAAAAATTTTCAACCCCATAAAAATCCCTCAAATGTCATAACATTCATTCAGAGGATTACGACCTCTTATCTTGTCGCACGCGAATGCCACTGGCGACCGACAATGACCCAGTGACTCCCGACGAAGTTCAAATCGATGAAACACCACGAATGAAACAGAACATCTGCCCCCTCACTCGTCAATTGCCAATGCTCATTTGTACATGCGAAAATAAAGGAATCGGAATTTTTCTCACTTTTTGTGCTCCTCCCGCGAGTTCGTCCGTTAGTTACCGACGGAGAGGGGTGGAATGGCGAGTGACGCGTGAGAATGGTTAGTCATTCGGTTTGAGGGTCTCACTCGGGAGGCACCAACACACGAGCGTTGGAGGTGGAGCACTGACCTACGTCACTTGGAGCACCGGGCGCTACTAAACTTCCTCTGAAGGCTCGATGGCTCTTCACTCGTGGCTTCTTGGCGGGGGCTTTCGAGGGTATGGAGAAGTCACAACGTCGGCGGCACGCCGCCATCTCGCGGGAGTTACTGAGTTTCAGGGTTTTTTCGCTTCCGAAGGGAAATTTTGTGGCGGTTCAAATTTATGTTTTGGACTTTTTGCGTCCGAATGGAATTCTTGTAAGGTAAATGTACCTATGCTCGTCTCTGTCTTTATGCTCGTTCGGAAGTCGTGAGCGATCTTATTTTAATCATTTTGACAGTCCCAAGAATCTATTAAGAGTGAAATTCGATTGGAGTTATAATTTGAGTTGATCAGGAAAGTTATAAGCAGCAACGAACAGTGATTTATCTCTGTATGTTATATCTCTCTATATTATAAAAATCTAAATCGACTTCTGGTTGTGGAAATTTGGTACTCGAAATTAAGACTTCAAAAATCTAGGTCATATGGGTCAAAATAAGGGCCATAAGGGTCAGAATAAGAGTCACACGGGTCAAGATAAGGGCTATGAGAATAATTTTGTCACCCAGGGACTGGGGGAGAGAAAAATTTGAGCTTATTCTATTGAAAAATATCCGCCCGGTAATTACTCCCACCTGATATTCAGTGGGCCCAGTATCCGGATTCGACATTTTCGATGAAAAATATTATTTTTTCATGTTATTTTGCATGTGTCATCTACTGTTATTATTTAACTACTAAAAACCCATGAAAATCAATTTTATACTCAGATTTTGCTGTTTGATCCTCACGTTGCATCGAGAGATTTTAACCTTTGCACACTACAAATGGCTTATCGGACGGTCTCACCATATACACTCTCACATCGATTATCTTTTTATTATTTTCTGCAACTCGTAATATATCAACAAATACCGTGATTTATACAGAAATAGTTTAGCCCCGAAATGCAGAAAAAAAGTGTACGTTGATGACTGTCGCAGTATCATTAATGCTAAATCCTGTCGTGAGAGTACTCTGCGCCCGAAAAGTGGGTACCGCCTGGTTACTCGGTACCTCACGGTATAGATATTATCGAATTTCACATTATTTTCAATCATTTTTTTATGAAGCTAAAACTAGCGAAAGATTCGATGGCAGAATTGTTTTAGGCAAATCTAGAGGTGTACAAATGTTTTTTAAGTAATATGCAAACTCTTTCGCACTTAAAAAACATTTGTACATATGATTATTTGACTCTCCTACGCTTAAATATCCACTAAATTGAATTTTCCGCTGATGAATATTCTGCTAGTGTCAGCTTCATCATTTTTTTGTTATGGAGTTGGTAGCAGTGCAATATAACCGCACGCACCAACGAGGGAGCCCGGGAAGTTACAAATTGAATTTGCTGTATGAATGATAAATTCAACAGATATTTTCCATTCGCGTTCCGTGCGTAAATGAATTCTCGAAAGTTATGGGATTGACATTCAGTTAAACCTCCTGTTTTATGAGCGGAAAAAAATGAAAAATAGTTTTCATTCCATTTCGGAAAACAGAAATAAAAGGTCAGGAGAATAACCATGTAGCCGTTTTGAAAACAACTTTCCAAATACCCTTAAGAAACAAAAACAAATGTTTTTGTAAGAAAACTGCGTCAAGGAAAAGTTTTGTTTGATTCTTACTGAACAGTAGAAATTTTTGAAAAATACGAAGAAATGAAAAAAAGTCAATTCAGAAATGTCAAATGAATTTCTGTATTAATGTAACACTCTACAAATTTTGTCGCCCAATTAGAATGAAAATTCCCCTAGAGCCGAGATTTTGAAATCCAAATGATTTCCGTTTCCCCTTCATTTCTATTTGTGTCCCCGAGTATTACCTCATTTCGAATGGAATATTTGTGGTTAGCACGTGATAATACGGATAATCCATTCATTATTGGGAGGAAGGGAGTGTCGCGATGCATTCAACGAAGCGACCGGAGTGGAGAGGGAAGAAATCCCTTGGCTTTGGGGGTTTAATACCGCAGATGGAGGCCTAGACTTTATGCTCACTGGGTTCAGAGTTCTCAGCGGAAACTTGTAGACAATAACTGAGGTTTTACATTTCCATAAAAGTATTAAAAATAAGACAAGCAAAAGCACATTCTCAATTTTTCATTCAACAACAAACATATTTAGACAATTTTTTTTGTCGATCCATAAAGAAGAATTGATCAATATTAAAAAGAAAAGGTTAAAAAGTTGAAGAAATGTTTCAATTAATTGACGACAAAAATAACGTAGAGATCAGAACAGCATGAAACGTCGCGAAAAAAAATTTTTTTAGTTGCGGGTGCAATAGTCTCAATGGTCAAAGGATCCTTCAAAGGTTTTAAGGATTAAGGAGAACGTTTAGGGTTAACGACAAATGGTTGCAAGGATTAAACGGCCTTTAAAGAGGTGTGGAGTCGAGGGCCAAGTGGTCTTCGAGGTCAAACGACTCTTGGAGACATTAACCCTCTTACCTGACTAAGCTTTTTCTCACGGTCCCCGTGTAGCGCGCGATTCGGCTCTCCCCACTACCGCGCCGAGAAAACAAGTAGAAACAATAATCAGGTTAGAGGGTTAAATAACCCGTTCAATCACTGCTCTAATCTGTTCGACTCTTACAACCATTTGACCGTTAACCCTAAATGAGGGTTAACGGTCCTTCGTTTGACCCTCAAAACCATTTGACCCTCAACTAATAATAGAGGAAAAGTTTGGAAAATAATAGAGTGTGAAGTGTTGTTAAGGGTCAAACGACCCTTAAGGAGGTCTGGAGTCGAGGGCCAAGTGGTCTTGAGGGTCAAACGACCCTTGGAGACATTAACCCTCTTACCTAACTGAGCTTTTTCTCACGGTCCCCGTGTAGCGCGCGATTCGGCTCTCCCCACTACCGCGCCGAGAAAACAAGTAGAAACAATAATCAGGTTAGAGGGTTAAATAACCCGTTCAATCACTGCTCTAATCTGTTCGACCCTTACGACCATTTGACCTTTAACTCTAAACGTTCTCGAGGGTCGTTAGACCCTCAACACCATTTGACCCTCAACCAATAATAGAGGAAAAGTTTGGAAAATAATAGAGGGTGAAGTGTTGTTAAGGGTCATACGACCCTTAAGGAGGTTCGAGAGTTAAGGAGAAGGTTTGGGGTCAAGGGTCAAATGGTCGTAAGGGTCAAACGACCTTTGAGAACGTTTCGAGGAGAGGATAAAATTGTCTTGAGGTACAAATGACCCTTAAAGACGTTTAAAGTGCGTCAAATGACCCTTTCTGATCACTCTTTTCTAACCCATTTGATTCTCGCGACTATTTAAGGATTAAGGGTTCTTAAGGGTTCTAAACGTTCTTAAGGGTCGTTTAACTCTTAAATCCATTTGATCAACAACTAAAAACGAAAAAACAAGACAATTTCCTGATCTCTTCTGAACAATCGTTTCTCCTCGTGATTTATTTCGTTCGCTTACCCCTAAAATCTACATGACCAAAAAATATCATTTTGACGTAAAAAAAATTGTGAACAAAACCCCCAAACAGTCGCTTTCATTTGAAAAACTAGGACGAACTTTTGATAATGATTGTTTTTTCTATAATTAAAAATGCCAGCGGCGAGTTGCGCGGACAATGGTGTCGTCAGTGGGACAAAAACTGACGTTTGCACCTCACCGGGCATAAACTTTTCCACTTCCCCAATGGGATCTATTTTGTCCATCATTCATTGAACGTGCACTGACGATGTAAGTCATGTTTGATGAAAAAATGGCACGCAAATCAGCTTTATGCGCTATAAAAACCCACGCCCTTGAGTTGTACAGGCACTTTTTTACAGGGTGGCTGTGTCTGAGTACACATTGTCCCGTTTCACTTGTAAACTGGAGGCTTTGTACTTTACTTTTATGTTATACACTCGGGAGTATCTTGAGAATTACTTTTATCTTTGTTTTCTACTCGAGAGTCGAGAGGTTTCTGCATGAGGGGGATCAAGAAATTCAATGGAGAAAATTAGATTTTCGGGGATTTTTGAGGTGATGTGGGTGAGGTGGATGCAACAAGACTGAAAATAAGTAATTCAATTAATTCCATTAATAAGATTAATTGAATTACCATGTGAACTAACCAAAAATTGATAACAGTGTGGGCACGCACTTTTACTAGAGAATCAACAAACATTGAATTCCAGAAATTCACACTTTAAAGTGTTTTCTAGAAGGCATTTAATTTTAATTATGATTAAAATCTTATTGAGTGAGCATTGGAATTAGAACATGAGCAAATCATTTATTGTAATATGAAAATTTAAAATCGAGACATATGATTCTCATCGGTCGTATTGCTTTTCGCAATGAGAATAATTATAAACAATTAATTGAAAAAAGGAATATCGATTGGGGGAAATCATCAGACTTGATTATTTCTCTGTAGCCTGTCAATGATTTTCTACGCATTCGACAGATATTTTCCACATTTTGGTGAAAGGCGTCAAGTAACCCCGAAAATTGCACTCTGATTCGACCAAAATCAGAATGGAAGAAATAATCCTCCGAATGCCCCTCAACCTTCAACATTCATCGGATGTTTCCCTCAAGTTTTGCTGCATATCAACAATCGGGATAAGTTTTGCAAAAAAATTGTTGAAAATAAAAATATCAGCAGAGCTTTTTTTCAATTTTTGAAAACAAAAATCCAAAAATATCATGATTACAAAAACGATTGAGTCTTTCGTGAAAAATCGATTCAAATCCAGTTTATAGTGACGAACCACACCTTGAACAGCCCCTAGATAGTCGCAACAGCCCTCGAATAACCCGGAAGATCCTGAAATGCGATAATAAACCCCAAGCAATCTGGGGCGCCTCCTTAACCCAAACAACCCGTAACCCGATGAAAACCGTTTCTGTAACGACTCCAGATGTGGTACTAACCAGCGTGAATATTTGATTGACTCAGGAAGGTCCCCGTTTCCATAAATCATCAACAGTCGTGACTGATGGGTGAGATAAGACCCTTGTGGCTACACAAATTATCTCGAGTAAGAAACATTTCCCTCATTTTTCAATTCGAAAATACGATTTTTATCCTCAAATCTGGATCTAAAATCCTTCAACTGTTTTTCTGTAGATGATGGGGCAAAATAGGTGGTCCTTTTTTGAACATTTCACATGAAATTTTCCTGTCTCTTTAACAATAAAACAAGAAATTTTCAATGTTTTTGGACTTTTGAAATTTGAGAACAATTTTTTTAAAATTAAAACGTTTTAATCAAACCATTTTAGATTTGAATTTTTCTTATTTTGAGTATAAAACCGAATAGAAATAATTTATGAATTCATGATTCTGATAGATCTTCAGATCCTCATCAAGTTGAATAATTAATTTTGAATTCTAATTTTTTTCATTTTAATGAAAAATTGATTGAGTGATTTTTGGATACTATAGACTTTCTGACCCCTATCATCCCCGTGACCTTTCGATTTTGCAAATCAGAGAAAACAATTTTCAATTAAAAAATGTGTGAATTCAAATTTTTTTAATTAGACTTTTTGATTATTAACGAAAGCAAGCAGGGGACAGCGAGCATATGATAGCGCGCCATATGACAGTTATCATGTTACTGACAACTTGTGAGTGATGTCTTTTTTTTTCGGCATGAATACATTGATGGCGGACTTCCGAATGGTCCAAAATATTATAAACATTTATAGCTTCAGAACACTAACTAGCGGAAAAATTTTCAGATGGTTACTGCCACCTTCATGGGCCCTATTAAAATTCTAATGTTTTGAATACGTCGTATGAGCGGGTATACATATTTTCTGTGCAAATTTCAAGTCGATATATCGATTTTTGCACAAGATAGTGTTTACATAGTTTCTTTTTATGAAAAAAACGGAAAAACGGGAATATCTCGAAAACTTTGTATGAACGGGTATATAGGTTTTAATTGATTTAAATAGAAGGCGTCGGAACGAATGTTTTGAAAAAAGGAAAAGTGAAATCGGTTGCGTAGTTTTGAAGATATTCCATATAAAAGATTCTCAGAAAAAACCGAATTTCTCCGAAACTACTGATGCGGTTGAACCCATCTTCAAACGAAACATTATTATCATAATAGGGAGATTCTGTCCAAATTTCAAGTTGATATCTCGATTTATGCACAAGCTAGTGTTTACAAAGTTTCTTTTTATGAAAAAAACGGAAAAACGGGAATATCTCGAAAACTTTGTATGAACGGGGATATATGTTTTAATTGATTTAGATAGAAGGCGTCGGAATGAATATTTTGAAAGAAAATAAATCGAAATCGGTCCACTAGTTTTGAAGATATTCGTGGAAAACGATTTAAGAATTAATCGCTTTTTATAAAAAAATATTAGCTTCATCTGGCTGAAATTTTGCATAGAGCTAGTCTTTATTAGGACCTTTAATCTGACAAAATTTCCGATTTTTTGGAATTACTTTAGCCACTGAATTACTCAATTTTCTAAAAATTGACCACCGGGAAGGTGGCGGTGGACGTGGTCACATACGGACATTTCTACATAATTTCTACATAAAACAGACGATTCTACATAATGTTCAATAAAAATTAGAGAATGTGAAAATCGAAGGATTGCAATGCCATCCATTCGGAAGCAAAAATGAAGTCAATTAATTTTTGGCTTATGTTGCTATTTTAATGCTCATTATCCTCGTGGACTTTTAAATTTTAGAATTCGAGAAAACAAAAATTTCAATGATAAATTTTCGAATAAAATTCTTTTCAAGTTTGGATTTTTTAATTGTACTAAAATTTATTTTAGAAAAAAAATTGGTAAAAAATAAATTATCAACGTCGAATAATTGTCGGTTCTTATGGCCCTCAGACCAATTTTCATGAATATCATTTCGCAATTTTCAGAATTACTCGGCAATATATTAAGCATAAACACTATTCACTCAACTGTATGACGTGCGTGACCCTCGTGACCCTAACTTTGTAAAGAGTTTTTATTGTTTCAGGTCATGAGAAAACATTGAAAAGAATTTTGATAGATCATAGAAACTGTTTGACCCTCGCGACTGTCACGATCCTCAGCCAATACTCCCGCCGAATTTTCAATTCCACAATTTTCAAAATTACTCTGCAACATATTCAGCATGACCACTACTCACTCGACTTTATTTCCCTCCACATCATAAATAATTGCCGCTATCTGTCGGATCAATACGATTTAGTAAAACTACCGCGCAATGACCGTAGGGATCGGCTCGATAATCCCTCTCAAAAAAATTACAAAATGAAATTGATAAAATCCCCGAATACTTCCAGTCCCCCCGCAAATGAATTGTCACCCGTTAAATCGTCGACTTGACAGCTGATCACGTCTGAACATGAGCATCATGAGGCTTCACTCGGTATCACCACGTGTCCACTAATCACAAAAACACGAAACTAAATATTCGAAACAATTCCGCTAGTCCGATGTGTGTCGCAGTGTAGCAGCAGTGCAGGTAGACTGTTGCACGTGTCTCGTTGGCCCGGTGACTGTACCGGTGACGCAGAGGCCTTATTTATTACTCCCACTCTCGAGGGTTTAAACGAATGTGCTGCCATCGGAAAACCCCCGAAAACGTTCGTATTGTCGAAAATGTTTGGCTTATTAGGGATTCAGGGGCGAGCGGAAAACAAGCAGACAATGGCATTGTTTTTATAAATGAGAATAGTAATTGTTGCGAATAAATTAGCAATTTGCTTCCGAATGGGTTCTCTTTTTTTGATTATTATTTTACTGTTCTCTTCTTCTATTTTTTCACGTCGTAGTACTATCATCAATTGAAATGTCCTCAAAATTATTTCGTTCTGTCAAATAATTTTACATGCAGACCCTTTCAAGACTCGAATTCGTTAGAAAATT
Organism: Diachasma alloeum; assembly: GCF_001412515.2. Taxonomy (NCBI): domain Eukaryota; kingdom Metazoa; phylum Arthropoda; class Insecta; order Hymenoptera; family Braconidae; genus Diachasma; species Diachasma alloeum. The sequence goes on from NW_021680361.1 coordinate 820,943, forward strand.
CGTTTGAAGTTCTACTGAACTGTTCTATTCGTTTTTGGCCGATTCTATTGAAATGTGCAATAGAAAATATTCAGTAGAAAAAGTCAATAGAATTAAATTTTTCTAAACAACTTATTTTATTGAGATATTTTCTATAGAATTTCCTCGGCTCACATTTTCTAAGTATTTTCGTTTGATTTTCTTGATGAGAAGAAAATAAAAATAGAATGAAAAAAACTTGGAAAATTCGAGTTGAGCAAATTCTATACAAAATATATGAAAAGAATTAATTATATAGAAAAAACGAATTCTGTTGACTTTTTCTATTAAATGTTTTCTACTGAACATGTCAACAGAATCAGCCAAAAACTAATAGAAAGTTTGATAGAAATTCAATAGAATTTTCTAACGATTTCGATAGGTTTTTCTATTAAATTTTTTCGTGCGTGTAATCAAGGTTCAATCAAGGTTTAATCAGTGTACAGCCGGGATTTAATCAGGTTTTATTCAGGATTTAGCCAGAGTTTAACCCAGGTTCTGTCAAAAGTTAATCGGGACCATGAATCAATATGAATAAGTATTCAACATAATAGACTGGTACCTGAGTTTAATAGAGATAGAGATTTTTTGATATAAAAAACTCGTGAAGGTATTGTGTAACTTGAGAAGCAATGATGCTGTTCTCAACATTTTTCAACTTGATTAAGAAGGCATTGAAATATACTTTTCAAGGCCGGATTTGATTGCTATTACTGACGATTCTTTCAGTAATCATGAAAAAACCGATTTTCTCTTTCAAATCGCATAAACAATGAGCTGTAACTCAACAACGAATTGTGCGTCCCCCATCATATTCTGATAGAATCAAGAGGGATTGTTATCAATTTTCTGAGCCACGACTAATTCCATTTTGATGACAATTTTTTGAGTAATCGTTAAAAAATAGATTTTTGGATAAATATCAACTTTTTCGAATCTGTATGAAAAATTGAGTTTTAATTGGCATTAATGAATTGAGCTTATCAAAGTCCATATACATGAAAAAATGCATGAAATTCGATTGAGCCCTTATAAGAAAATTTAGAAAGAAATTAATGAAAAGCCCACATACATACATATTTAGTTACCCTAACACAAAAGAATGGAAACTTAACTTTGAGCGATTACAAATTTTTTATTCGGAAGCAGAACTCCCTGGTATCAGAAAAAAATACCAGCATAAACTCTCTTCCAAAACCAAAATCCCCACAATTAACAAAATCAACGACTGAATTACTGAGAAATCTTCTCATCACCAAAATTTCATTCTCTAACAAGAAATCTTAAAATTGTTTCCTGAACTCACCTATTTTCAAACTATTCCTTCAATCATAAAAAAGAAAGAAATACGACCTCTCTATGAAAACAAAGTAATTGAAATCTATTAAATTTCAATTATTTCCTAGAATATTAACCCCCTCCGGAAACTCATAAATAAAATACTGTGAAACGATTTTTCGATTATATTTCAGTCCTATTTCTCTTGCAAGGCATGCCTTCACGTTTTAGACTCAATACAGGTCGCGGAATAACGACTCTTTGTTTGATAAGCAGAGTTGATAAAAAAAACATTGTGTAAGTCACGTTCGACGATACGGGTTATTAAACGTGTGCGACAACTCGGAGTTATTTTCCGTTCTACCAACGGCCGAATTCCATTCTACGATACTTCGAACCGCGGAGAGTTGTGATGGTCGGTAAGAAAGCGTGCGAGCTTTTGGAGAGAGTTTGGGGTTTTTACCGACGCTGAGGGTGTCTCTGGTGGTTGATGCGGCCGCTAGACTGCGCTGACAGGCGATTCTGCTGCGCTTGCGCCGGGAAGGGGGCGGATAAACTCGATAGTTGTGCCGGGGGAGGGGAATTGATGAGAATAAGGTGACTGGAGGATCCTATTTACTAAAGATGAAAGAAACGTGAAGTTGTTTTAAATCGAAATATCTTGAAATTGCCTGACCGCTAATCCTTAATTCTGATTGTTCAATATGTGACACGAAGTTATTCACAAAAAAAAAACACGCGGCATTTTCAAATTCTTCAGTGACATAATTTCAAATTCTTCAGTGGTAAATCTTTTTTTCACGATATATATATATATATATATATATATATATATATATATATATATATATATTTCACATGTATATATATTATCGGTGAAATTAATAAATTCTGTCCTTTTTGTGGAGGCCGATTATTTTAAAAAATTGAAGATAATTAATTGAAAATGATAATTTTTTTATAGATTCTTTTACTGTACTTCGCTATTCACTTCAATCATTAGTCGAATTCTCTTTGATTCATTATCAATATTTATAAGGTATTCATGAGAAAATGAAATTAAATGAATTCCATTTTTTCATTTCAATACATGAACAGCCCAGCGCGCGCGAGAGCGCGCGCATAGATCTTATGTAATGAACATTATTGATAATTTGTTCGAGTTAGTTTCAAAGCAACAAGTGTTGGATTCGATTAACGAAACTGAAAATACCAAGAGAATGGAAATTCCAACCGGCAGTAGGAATTTTTACATTTCTCCTAATTCTAGAGGCCAATACGCGGTGCTCAGAAATTTTACCATTTAAAACTGAAGTAAACTACAAATTTTCACTATATTGCCAACGCTTCAAGTAGTATATCCACTCCTTATCAGGGAAATTTATTAATTTCCGTTTACACAACGCAAAACATATGAAAACCTTTCTTCATGGAGGCAGATTCATTGCTTGAAATAACTGATTGAAGATAAAACCATACGTCCACTTCTCATCAGCGTAATTTATTAATTTTCATCTACAAAATGCAAAACATATGAAAACCATTATCATCCATTTTCATGGAGATTCACTGCTTGGAATAACTGATCGAAGATAAAACCATGTAATAATTCAAGGATAATTAAATTAATTTTCATTGTTCGTTATGCCCTACCTATTCACAGAAAAATATTTTGACTTCAAAATTCCAAAAAAACTTCGGGAACTTTAGGAAACTGAAAATAGTCGATTGAGTCGACATTAATTGTCAGCTGTTGGTATTGTCAAATATGACTGATAATTCTGTCTACAGTAGACTCTCGTTATAGTCGCACTCACGGGGCTGTAGGGGCAGCCAATTCTGAGAATGGGACTGTATTTCTCTTCCCCCACCAGGCGCTCACGGTAAACCTAAATTCCGGGAATCGGGAGCGATAAGAGAATAAATTTTACTCCAATTATTTTTCTCTTCAATTTGCATTGAACATTTTTATTAAATATAAAAATTATTTTCATTAAACACTTTTATTAAATTAACAAAATGAATTGCATTGTTCAATACATTCCAAAATTTATTCACTTCATTCAAATAAAAAGCAGGATTATGCACCACTGCAAAGACCCTCTCTTCGTGACAGTCAAGAGTGAACTGAATTTCTCTCTCGCAAATTCATTTTTCCTAAATTTTATTTCCCGAATTTCTTAGAAATGCAAAACAAAGCCCATTCCAAGAAAACACAGGGGCATTTAAATCCACACCTCGGAGGTGGTACGGAGTGGGGGAAGCGCTCGAGCTCGAAAAAATCGATATGAGGGGAATGCGACTATAACGAATGCGACTATAACGAGAGTCTACTGTATATATGTCTCTTCAAGCCACAAATTTCATCCGATTTCAATGCCCTCGGGCTAAATTGGTTCGTTGGGATATTTCCCACCAAGTTCGGACAATTGTCTTCGTCGGGAAAAGGTGGAATCAAGGAAAATATTGATTGAAACGGTAATTACGGAATAATCTCGATTATTTCCTCCATTCTGATTTCGACCAATCAGAGTGCACAGACACATTTCGTACTGATGATTTCCCCGACGCCGGGCCTGTCAATTATTTTCTACGAATTCGACAGATATTCCCCACATTTTAGTGAAGTATGTCACGTAAACCCGAACATCGCACGCTGATCAGCCAAAATCAGAATGGAAGAAATAATCCTTCGAATCGCCCTTGACCTTCAAAATTCATCGGATGTTTTCCTCAAGTTTTCCTGCATATCAACGATCGGGATAAGTTTTACAATAAAACAACACGAGCTGCAAGCTCTGGGTTTAAATCAGAAAATATTTGACGATTCGAAGGTCTAGGGAAAGAGTTCTAGAAAAAAAACATCGGCAAATGGAATTCAGGTTTTCCGTCTTTCGTAGGCACTTACCTTATTGAGCATCTCGTGCTTGTCTTGAATATGCTGGCTGCCATCAGCATGAAGAACTCTCTCCACGGAATTGGGTCTAGGAACCCCATCAAGCTGGACAGCATCTTTCAACAGCGGCGGCGATGGTGGAGGAGGAAGATGATCCTCTACCCCTCTTGTAGCATCTCTTGGGTAATATATTTTCTGTAAAAAAAATATTCAATTTTATCATGATATAATTATAAATGCCAAAAATCAGGAAATTTTTCTCATTCAAGAAACTATAGCTGAGACCGGAGCAAAACATAACACCAGGGAAAATGACTACTTATCACAATTCAGATTTAAAACTTTTTTTGTTTTAGTTCAAGGTCAAATGGTACTGAGGGTGAAACGTCTCTTGTTGATGTTCAGGATCAAGGGTCAAATAATCCTTTGTGCTCTAATGCGTTTGACCCTTAAAATCATTTGACCCTCAAATAGTAATTTTTCCTTATGTTTGATTTCGTAACATTCAGGAAAATTTCTGTTTTCAACTGAAGGTCAAATGACCCATAATGACCCTCCGGGCTAAGGACGGAATGGTCGTGAGGGTCAAACGGTTCATAATGATGTGTGAAGTTGAGGATCCAATCGTTTTAAAGGGTACATGGCCCTTGAAGACACAGAGGGTCAAGGGTCAAATAACCTAGTTGACCCTTGAGTTGTAACTCTTTTGCGGCTTGATACTATTTACCCTAGATCGTAAAATAAGGGTTATTGGTTTTAAATTAAGGGTTGTTGGACCCACAATATTACTTGATTCCTAACCCTAAACGTTCTCAAGCGTCGTTGGACCCTCTAACAATAAAAAAAATCATTTTATATTATGCTAGATACTCGGAAAACATTAAATAAAATAACCTTGATATTCTTCAGAAAATTATATATATACTTTTCAATTCTTCTTTCAATGAAAAACCACCAACTACCTTAAACTGCATTTTCTTCGTGGACAAATGGCCGGCAACCCTCGAGGGTAAAAAAAATATCATCATCGTGATCCCCCGAAACACCCCTATTCCATCGCAATCCGTCTCGTAAACTGATCACAACAACAACACACCCGGACAGTTCAATAACGAATGGAGGATCTGACGTCCCTAGACTCTAATCCCCTCTAAATCCAAGATTGATCGAACACTGAAACGGCTTCAGCTGAAGAACCCGCGTGAAAGTGAATCAACAGCCGGATGAACTATCCAGATATATTCCACCTAACCTTCGCGTGAATGGACTGTTATACTTAGCCAGTGCCTCGAGTTAACTCGACTAAGGCAGAACATTACAAAGAGTAAAATAAACAAATGGAGCCTTGAATTGTTCAACTATAGACTGTGTGGGGTTATTAGGAATTTTTGGCCAATTGCCCTGGATCATGAATTAACCGCTAATGCCTTTTTCTAAGTATAGATCCAACAATAATAAGCAAATTTTACCGGTGTTTTAGGTACTATAGTTGAGGGGAGGAATTATTTCCATGTCCGAAAATATAATTGTGAGGATATGGACACTTGTGAGGTTCTGACCCTTATGACCCTCGTCTCTATTTTATGTTTTAATTTCATATCGTAAGAAGTCGATTCAGAATTTCATATTATAGGGTCATGAGGGTCAGAATTTCCATTGAGAAATTCCATTTTGAGGTTCTGACCCTTATGACACTCATCAGGTTTTTGTGTTTTAATTTCATATGGCAAGAAATCGATGTAGAATTTCATTTTACAGGATTATGCGGGTTCTAGTCGCCAGTGAAAGACTCCACCCTGAGGTTCTCATAGATGAGGTCCTGAGCCTTATCACCCTCATCACTATTCTGTGTTTCAATTTCATGTTGTGAGAAGTCGATTTAGAATTTCATATTATAGGGTTTAGAGGGTTAGAATCACCACTGAAAGTCTCCATGCGGGAGTCCTCACATATGAGGTCCTAACCCTTATGACCCTTATCACCATTTTGTGTTTCAATTTCATATCATAGGGGAAGACGAACAACTTTCATCTGAAACATTTTATGTCATTTTATGTCTTATCGTGTGCATGAAAAAACTATTTTTCGTGGGAAATTGAGATAAAATTGTTTATAACAAATCATTGCCCACTAAAGTGGGAAAAACACTAATAAATTCGAATTACTCGCCCCCGAAAACATAAGTTTCGATCATAAAATTTTGCCGCTCTTCCATGTCCACTGTATTCATTTATCCATTAAAATACAAGTTATATTTATTTCAAGTTTTATTTTAGTTGTGTTTAGATTTGAAGAAACATTTAATAGATGATTTTTAAAAAATTCTACTTTTTTTTCAAATTAATAATTTACATGCATCCTCTCAGCGTGGCTGAACTGAAGTATTATAGTTGTTCACAATTTTACAAGCTACAATTTTGTTTATTTATTTAGTGATGTTTCAATTTAATCTCCATGTATTTTCATTCCAATAAATGTGGACGTCCACATAAAAAGGGAACACTTTGTCGATTCTAGTTTCCGAAATATTCACGTTTTTATGTCAGCGTTATATCCGGAGACCTTGCTAAGCGTCGTAGGGCAACATTGGAATTTTTGTGAACATCGGATATTTTGATTTAAAACCCGGATATAACTAATTTCAATTCTTACAAAACGAAGAGTACTAGACTCGTATTCGTTTTGAGTTTTATTTTTATTTTAGGACGACGCTAGATTTTGGTTCCTTTTGCTTGGATTAGAAAATGATTTTTTTTTTTAATATTCCGGCTCTTTCTGCCCTCTGATTGGCTAATCGGCCCTATCCAACCCTATGCATACGGCTGTGGATTCTACACTGTACCAGGAAACCCATGCCGGTACAGGCGGTCACTATATTAGCGACCTCCCGCTCGGCGGAGCCGCCGGTTGAAAAACTCGGTTCCACGGGGAATTGAACTCACAACCTTTCGCACACTAGGCTCGCACCTAGCCGCTTCGGCCACCGACGTCGGTAGAAAATAAATTAATTTTGGAAAATTATTTGGATTCATTTAGGAACTAATAGCATGAAGGATTTTAGCGTTGATAAGGATTATTGCCAAGAAATTATTAAAACACTTGATTTTCAAAAAGTAACCCGATTAGAATTTATTATTGATTCTATTTGATTTTACAACAAGAGTGAACAAGAATGTTATTTTTAGATGATTCTAGTTCAACATTAGAAAGATTTCTATTCTTATTCTGAAGAAAACAAGTTTGCTTCTAAATATGATTTATGTCGCGCCGTGCAATAAGTCGAGTTTATCGCACGCTGCGCTTCGCGCAGCTTGCTCGAAACTCGACTTCTGCACGACTTGACATAAAATATTATAGAGCACTCGGTAATAAATTTCGTTTTCAACGAATGTGTGTACAGACCTCGCCTTCGGCTCGGTCTGTAAACTACACATTCGTTGAAAACGAAATTTGTGCCCTTGTACTCTAATGTACTATAAACTGGAAAATTTTTGAGTTCGATTTTTAGATGAATTTTTGTTGGTGTGGATTCTTCAACTTAGTACTTGGTGATAACTCAACCCTTTAATCACCTTATCCAGCGGCTGCTGTGACACCTTTAATTATCAGGGTTCTATAAGTCTCTGTAGTTATCTTCTTCCATTGTCACTTGAAATAGTTCTTATATTTGCAAAAAGTCTTCAAAAGTCTTTTGTCTTCAAAAAACAAATCTTGAGTTCGTTTCCTACTAGTCACGACAAAACACTAATTTCGATTTAAGGCTGCGGTTTGCCCACTCGGTTTTAAACACTATATCACCTCTTTTGCGTAAGGTCACCAAAAATAAAAATAAAACTCCATCTTTCTATTGGAGTGTAGACCGAAAGACCGATTTCGCGGATTGAAGCTAATTGATTGTTCTATGGAGTGGAGAACGACTGCCTTTTTTCAAAATTTTTAGAAGCCGTTTGGTTGAAGATTTTCGTGAATTTTAGAGGTGAGGAGTTTATAAAAATGGCGGGTTCATCAGTTGCGCGGCCGGTCAGTGACCGGGGCTTTGTTCTTTTTCTTTTTGGTGACTCTACGTGGAGGTTTTAGCCGTTGCCAAACGGCTGACTTCTTAGTTTCGACATTGAATGATTTCGGAAGGGAATTGTGAAATGTCAATGCGCTTTCAATTTTTTTCTTTTCCGGGGTAGAATGACCCGTATGCATTCCAACGAGTTCATGTAACTCTTATATTCAAGTTTGATTTCGTTTCTATTGAAAATTCTTCTGGAGAAATGAAAATTATTTTGGATATAACATTCCGCAACTCCCATTTGCACCAATGTTAAATTGTTTTTTCTATCTTCTCCAACGACGTCATTTTTGACCTTATGAAGATCATTTTGGGCTCAAAATGTGCGGAATGTTATCAATATTATCAGAGTATACATAACACCATATCGACAAAGTGGTTCGTTTTCATACGGACGTCCACAAATATATAAATATATATATTTATGATATTTTTTTTATAATTAAGATTTGGTTCACTCCGGTTATCCTCCTTGGAACATCAAATATGCTATTCATCACTTGTGCGTAAAGTGAAATTTTACGCACGTTCTGCGAAAAATCTTACTTTTCATACATCGTGATGAAAAATAGGGTTCGACCTCCAAGGGATCAAAAAACACTTTTACGCACTAGTATCGAAATATACTATTATAACCTATTATGTCATCTAAAAGGGAGTCACTCAGAGGATTCTGACCCTATTAGACCATTGTAATTTTTAAGCCAAGCTAAATTGGAAAAAATATTCTATCCGTAGAAGTCGTGACTAGCATACAGATTTACTTCGGTGTTGACGCAGTTTAGCTTACGTAATCTTCATGCTTTATAGTAGGAAATTATGTTTTACGGATCGATAAAATTATATTATTCTTAAAAAAGAAATATATTGCGCTCTTGAGAACCTGCCTGAGTGCAAATTTACCTGAGGTTTCTCCATCTTACATCAAATACAGATTGGTCAACATGTTGTGATTGGAATTTCGGAGCAGGATGCAGCAAGTATCGTAGGAGAGTACCAGGATCCAATGCTGCCCAGTCAATTCTAATCCTATCCTGATCAGTCAGACAATCACTGAAACCAGATTGGATCCTAGCATTCCGATAAGGCTTGCATTCCAGCAAGTGGTTCATTGCTGATCGCAAATTGATCAGGCCCAGGTTTTATTGATCAGTCTCTTACCTGTACCTGATTTCCGAAGGGTCCCAGCAGGAAACCCTCAGTTTTGCTATTTGGCTGTATTCTCATAATGTACGAATGCGATGAAATAATTGAAAAGAAATCTTTTTTAGCTATTGCAACCACTACCTCTGAACGGCAACATCGCTAAAGTCGATTTGTCAGGTGATTCTGATCTACCTCATTGCATGCTATCTAATTTTGCGGGGTGGGGTACACAGGAGATACCGCCAGATTATGCCCTACGATTCATGTCTTTGGTAATTCCGACTCATTAATTGTCCAGAGAATATGACCTACCAAGTAGAAAGAACGAGTTTGACGCAGTTGGCTGGATGAACAAGAGTTATGTGCTTCCTGTATGAAATTATATTATTTGTGAAAGGGTGCAATGGGATGAGTCCATTCGTTTTTTTTTATGTCCAATTAGGGCATCTTGGCAATATCGGATCGGGAGCCGATCTTATATGGAGCATCTGAGTAGGAGGGTGAGATCTTAGCAAGCGATGGGTTGGTGAGAGAGTAAGTCAAGATTGGGCCAATGCTGACCCAATCTCCATAGCTAGTCCCAACATAACATTGTCAGTCCAATGTAGATAAGTAGGTCCAATGTAGCCGACATTGATAGTCAGGACTACCCTAATATTGGCAGCCGATGCCAATAGCTCAATGATGTTAGCCAGTACTAGCCGGATATTGGCAAGCAATATTGGTTCAATGTTGACAACCGGCAGTGGCCTAATCTTGGCAACCAGTTTTCGTTCAACGTTGGCCGCCAGTATTAATCTAATATTACTTATCAACATTGCTTCAAAGTCGGCAGCCATTACTAGCCTAATATTGACTGCCAACGTCGGTCAGCAGTATTAGTCTAACGTTGGCAAAAGGTGTTCGTTCAACTCTCGTCGCCAGAATCAATCTCTCTACCAAAGTCGATCCAACGTCGGCAGCTAGTACTATCCTAACATTGATAACCAACGTCAATGTTCTCAGTCCAAAGTTGGTCAGGAGAATCAGCCTAACTTAGAAACCAATTTTGGCCCAATGTTGGCAGTCAGTACTAGCTCAAGTCAGGGCGTATACTCATATGAAATTCTTTGTGTTTCTCAACGATATTAGTCCTTCAAGTATGGACTACGCAATGGAACCAATAAGGGACTGAAGATTGTGATAGATGGAAAGAATCTTGAGCGGCTGTATCCTGGATACAGCAGTGAATCTTAATGTGAGTCAGTCTCTACATAGACGTCTCCATGTTAAGTCTGAGTATTTTTCAATCACCACTGAATACAGCAACTTTCCGAGGTTTTTCGAATTTTCTAAAAAACCGGAGAATTTTCTCGAATTTCAAGAAATGCTGCTGGCCGTTAGGAATAACTCCATGAATGAGCCCCAACATGAAATTAAAGACCTATTTACATAAAAAAATTGAATTGACTCATTTTGTTGTACTCATTCTCATAGATGTGACAAACAAAAATCATGAAAAAAGTTGTCAATGAAGATATTTGTTCCTAGGGGGATAGTGGCGGTCCAGTAGTCCAAGGAAACATTGCATACGGTGTCTTGTCATCATACAATGTCTTGTAATCAAGATACATGATTACAGGGTGACAGTGGCAGTCCAATAGTTGGAGAGAATATCGTTTACGGCATACTTAGCGCTGGTGTGTGTACTCCAGGAGGACCGATGATTTTCATGAAAGTCTTCTCTCATTTAGATTTCATTCTGAATGCTATGAATGATTCAACCAGTCAAGTAGAATACTGAAAATAACATCCGCGTTTTGCCAAGTGGTCACTTGTTAGAAGACAATTAGAGAATGTAAGAATTGTAAATCGTATGTGGTGACTACGTTCACACAACACCTCTGTCACACACATACACATACAAACAATTTTCATTCCCCAAGGACCTTTTCCAGAATGTTCTAGGAACATTCCTCTCTCTCTCTCGTACAGAAAATTATAATCCTAATTATTGTCTTTCCCTTGGGAACATTCAGAAATTTCGTACAACTCATAAAACCATAAACCTTTCATTCCTCGATCTTAATGACCTATTTATGATACAATTCCACATCATCACCTGGTGTCCTTGTTAATCCCTCGTCCGCCTAGCTGGTGCCTGTGACGTAATGATGGATCCGAAAATTTCCCTGTCGGGACTGCCAAGTCAATCAATCAGAAGACAGGATTTCACTCATTCCTTCTCCGTTTCCCTGACCGATCACAATCCAGCACCAAAACCTCACTGCCCTTAAATACCCGAACACTTGCAACATCGATACAGACACAATTCAATTTCGCTAGAACTCATTTCGCTAACTCAACTTCTCTGGAAACTCAACTGGCTTAAACCCAGAGGAAAACTCCAATTGTAAAAATGTATTGATAAATATATTCAATTGTTACATCATAACCTACTGCCTTCGTCACTCGAGACTCCCTAGCTTACCTACACATATAATAATGGCTACTGAGATCTAGAATTCCTGTTGTGCCACTTTTTTTTTCTAAAGGTCTAACCAAGGAACCCTCATTAGTATCAGTTCTGCTATTCCTGCTGTATACTCATAATCTACGAATGTGATAATATAACTGAAAGAACCTATTTTTATAGCTAACGTATCCGCTACCTCTGATTGGCAACAACGCTAAAATCGATTTGCCACGTGATTCTGATCTACTTTGTGGCCAGCTAACTGATCTTCCGGGGTGGGGTTCACGAGAGAAGCCGTTAAATTTTATCCTGTCATTACTTAATTTACAAATTGCTACGTCTGAAGAGTCGACAGAAGAGTAGAAAGAACGAATTTAATGCGTCTGACACCAGCATGAATGGTTATATCATTGCTGTATGAAATTAAATTGTTTGTGAAAGGGTGCAATGAGATTAGTCAATTCGTTTTTCGTCTCCAATCAGGGCATCCTGACCAGTATTGGATCTGTACACGATCTAATGGTGATAGTCAGTACTAATCTAACATTTCCAGCTAATGTTAGCCCAGCTAATCAGGACTATCCGAATATTGGCAGTTAATATTAGCTCAACGATGATAGCCAGTATTAGCCTAATATTGGCAACCAACATTCGTTCAACGTTGGCAGCCGCTACTAGTCTAATATTACCTATCAACTTTGACCCAACGTTAGCAGTCAGTACTAGCCTAAGTGCCGGCTTATGCAGACACGACATTCTTCGTATTTGTCAACGTTGTTTGTGTATGAAGTAAAGACTACACAATGAAATTAATAAGGGATTGGACGGTATGATTGATGGAGAAAAACCTAAGCGGTTGTACTTTTAATGTAGCAGTTGGACTTAACTTGGACACGCCTATAGGTGGCGCATGATCCACCCAATCTGAGAAACATCTCCACGTAACCTAGAGTCAGCGACTGATGTAAGTAATGATATTGATACGTCTGAAATCAGAGCTGATTCGCTTCTGTCAATCCAAGCCTGATGAAAATGGTAGTAAGTGATCTGGTTCCTCAGTAGCGGATTCAATCCAGATTCGGTCGTCATTTGACTTAACAAGGAAGGGTCAGAGTTGACTGAGTTCTATCGGTTCTAGATACTCATTAGAATTATGATTTGACTTATCAGGATGCGATCAGAGTTGCCAGACTCTGCGTGCTCTCTTCAGAACCTACCCGAATGCAAATTTACCTGACTTGTCCGTATCTTACATCAAGTACAGATTGGTCGAAATGTTGTGATTGGAATTAGAGCGCAGTCTCTGGTGAGGGCTCACCCTCTGGTTGAAGGGCGCATTATTGTAAAGCGATTAGGAAAAGCTTATTGGGCGGTCTTCGAGGTAGGCAAAAAATAATAATAATAATAATGATATATTTTTTGATTTCTTAACATTAACGATTTCATGAAATCACCATATCATTCATGAAATCCCATATCATGGGATTTGGCAGTATATAACCACTTGCATTCAATAGATCATCTCACTCTTCGTTCAGATTCAGTGGTTGATGCAGGCGTTATAAAATTTTTGAGGAATATGTTCATTCTATTTTCCCGATGAAGTTTAGAACCTTCTGCGTAATTTTCTTTAATTATATAATTTAGAATATATAATTGTTACGTAGTCGTTAGACAATATTATTATACCATCATGTAAAATTGAAATACGTGTAAAAATAGCGCTCTGGTAGTCAAGGTCCCTGCCTGCGTTCTTTTCAATGTTTATCTTTCTCCCCAATGATAACGATAAAACAAGGACCAATGAAATTTTATACGATTTGCGACTCTCGCATTCCCGTTCAAATCAGTGGTATATTCAGAATGGAAAATGGCTAACGTCTTCGTTTGCGAAATAGAACAGACGGGAAGTTTAAAGTTGAATTTTTAAATAGTAGAAGAAAAAAGTTTCGTTATTATTGCTGCCACTATGGGGACTCCATTATTTGCAATATTGATAGCAATCACGGTTATTATTCCAGGTGAGAATATGATCAAAATCATTATCGTGCAAAATTGTCCATCCGGATAACGATAAATATATGTTACATTACTTCGTGGAATTTATTAAATTCAATTTATTTATTGCAACTTACAGTGTTACATATTTGGTAAAAGGGATGAGTCCAATGCTTTTGGGGAGACTTTAGAGAGAATATTTCGTAGATTACAATCGGGTTTTGGTATTGAGGCATCGAACGCCAGTTTTTTGGTACAATGGAATAAACTTAGTGTAAAAAGATCTCAGAAATTACTGAAATCTTCCTTTACTCAATCCCTACTGTCGTCCTTTTGATTACAATAATGCTCATCAACTAGTGAATAAATTAGTCTTTAGTATTAGGAAGAATCTGGAGTGGTCAGTAAAGTATTTTGAGTTGAATTACATATATTTGTGATCTGTCTTTAATGTCAAAACATGAATATTCAGTACCAAATTATGCTGAATTTTCAGTCAATTGAGAATTCAACAATATGTTCATCTGAATTTATCTCATTTCTATCAAGTTTCATGGAATAATTGAACTGAAATTTACAGTTTCCATTGATATTTCGATAAAACTTTGAATTGTCAAAGAGGAAATTTCTTGACATTTCAGTGGCACGATAATGGAATGGGAATTTCCATGAAGTGTGCCAAAAATTTCATTCAAAAATGTTCACCCTCAGAACATGAACTTACGCATGTATTCTCATGATAACGTTGCTATCTGTTCTAAATTATCTTGAAATAATAAATAATCCTCAGAGGTATACAGCATAACCAATGGACAACTAGCTCAGCTGGGCGACTTCCCTTATATAGCTGTCATTTTTATAAATGGATATTCTGTTTCTACTGGAATCATTCTCGATGAAACTCGTATCCTCACAAATGCGATAGCTGCAAGTGAGGTAGGACGTTCTGAAATGGTCGTTCAGGTTGGTTATGTTTCATGGTTTCACACGGAGAACGAGCCTTACTCAGTTGACAGTATCCGAATACATCCTCTCTATGACGGGGAAATACATAATATTACAGTTGTGACGGCAAGTACCTCATGCATATATCCATTAAGAAGAATGGTTTATTTGAATCAAATAAAAATCTTTATTTAACATTTTGTTATTCATTTAAAAATATCGTTGTTAAAAATGAAGAAACTTGTTAACTTGTTTTCAAAAGAAGGATTTCATAACATCAAATGAATAATTTGTGCGTTTTGAATAAAATTGTTTCCTGACTGATGCCCATTTTTAGGCTTTTTTCAGCCTATTTTTAGACGGTAAGATGGCGTTTTTCCAACTCGACGGCGAACAGCTGTTTGCAGTCTGTTAAAACCACTTTCATCAGACAGCCGTAACTGCTCAGTGTGAAGTGGAGCCTTTTTTCAGACTGAACACAACGTGAACTGAGCCGAGTATGGCTATCTCACGTTCTCACGTGATACTATTGCGTCAACCATTTCTATAGTCGTGCGAGCATTGACGAGAGCTGGAAGTGTCAAAAGTGAAAAGATGGAGTCGAAAAAATGCGTAATTATACCAAACAGTGATGGAGAACGAGAAGAATCTCAGGATATGTTCGAAGAGGAACCCAGTTGTACTTCGACGTCGAGTGTATCAGTGAATTTGAGTTTAGTGAGTTATCAACACCGTGTAGACAGCGATGATAACCTCCCTGACAACAACGTCTCGCAGGACGTTCTTGATAACGCTCGTGAGGCTGAATCTCGTACAATTCGACAAAAATCAGTGGATGAACACCCGTTGTGTTTTACAAATAGCCACAATACCCCACCTGACAACAGCATCCCGCAGGATGTGTTGTTGCGTTGCTTTCGTATACTTTTTCGATTTTTTCTTCAGAGAAAAAATTTTCTTTGTTTTTAAATTTCAGAAATGTTATCTTTTCATTTGTTCACTTTTTGTTTTTTTTCAGGGGGGGGGGCTCCGCCCCAAACCCCAACCCCACCCCGCCGGGAGCTGCGCCCCCGAACCCCGCTTTTCTCACCCCCCCATCAACGCACATGAGAATGGGCATTCGTGAGGAAAAATAGTATATGTCATTCGGCTGAAGTCCTCCGATTTTCCAGACTACGTTCAGGTCCTAGCACTCGGCACAGTTCGGGGGGACTCGACTTCGCCTCGTCCCTCGAACCATGCCTCGTGGTACGACCTGAACGCAGTCTGGAAAAGCCTCGGATTTCAGCCTTACGATATAAGATACTCGGATTGAATTCAAGAAAACAATCCATTTATTTCAAATAAATCGTTTATTGAAATCAAATAAGAGCAGATCTATGCCAAATTCCTGAAACACCAATTTTCTGATTATTCTCTTGATTATCCTTATATTACTATTTCGTACAGTTTATTAATCGACAAATGAATTTTTATCAAGTTCAAAGAAAAAAGGTATTCAGTTTAAATAAAGAAATTTTCTTAAGATAGGAAAAATGGTTATTCGATATTCATAAGGAATTTATTTGACGGAAATGAACATTTATTAATAATAAAACAACAATTATTCAATACAAACAGAACCTCAAATACAGAAATTCTCTTAAATTGAATAAACACTTTATTTCGTACTATTTAAATAAAAAATTTTATTTGATTCAAATAAATTATTTTTCTGGGTGTCCTTTGTATTTGTCACACGAAATACGGAATACTCACATCCACATTTTTGAATCTGTTAAGATTTCCGGATCTATTATATGGAGTTCTACAGTGCAACCGATTGCAAAGGGGACTCCACCACAAGATGAGTGCCTGGTATGTAAAATGGTTGGATGGCAAGTGGATAACCGTAATGGATTCGATTTAAATTTGGCATGGAGTTCTGTAGGAATTTTGAGACGCGAGACTTGTGAGCGATTATTAATAGATGAAACTGAATTATGTTTATTGCACGGCGCGACATAAACGAAATTTGTGCCCTTGTACTCTAATGTACTATTCCAGACTATATTTTCAGATTCTACTGTAACCCATATAAGGATGAATATGAAACCACTATACATATAGAACATTGTTTCGTTTGTCACGTTATTTGTCTGCTTTGTTTTTATTGCAGGAAGACATTGGTTGACCAATAGTTTGCAATGGAGCGCTGGTTGGAATGATCGACCCTGATATAAACTCCAATCCTTCAAGTAACTTAGCTGTGATGCTCGTCGTATCTGATTATGCCAGCTTGATTCATGGAAATTGACGACGAAATTGTAAATTGTTGAATTTCTGTTTCTCCTCAACTCAAAAAATTTTCTGAAATTTCATATGATATATTGCGACAATAATTTCTAATAAATTTTCGCCTGAACATTTATTGATTGAATAAACATGGGGTTTAGAATAAATTCCAGAACAAGCTTCTCTACTGCTCTGTTCTATCCGAAATCTATTCTTCATTGTCTTTCCTTCTCCCCCCAAGGAGCTGACTCTGTGTCGATTATACCGAAAGAGATGCAAAGTGACGGTAATTTTTCACATGCGTCAAGGCAGCCCTAAATTAACCATTTTCTCACCATTTCTGAATTGCACGAATTTTTTGCTTTCGAATGGAAGCATTCGATATGTCAAATATGAAATTTCCATTCTTTTGTGTGACCATGACTAATTTTGTTCTTAGGAGTTCGAATATACTGTTTTCATTTGATACCCATTGGAACTTTTTTTTGGTGAGTACGTACCTCAAGGGACTATTCACAGGCGAATTGAGTGACACCGCGATTACAAAATGTAATCGATTATCCAGGATTACGCGACTGATTACACTGATTATGACACTGAGAGAAAAATTTCCTAATATGTAGACCATATTTACTTGAGAGAAGTAAATAATTTTTAATGGTTTAAATTTCAGAATATTTGAGGTTCACGGAACTCGAATGAATTCTCATTTATCACTATCGTTGCGCATTATATGATGAATATATTGCATATCGAAATATTGGAACTATATAACAAAAAAAATATGAAAACAATAAATACTTTAAGTTTGACGATTCTTCTACGCGATTTAAGTGAGCTCATTTGCGACAAAATCATACTTGAATACAAGAATATTTTAAGGCATGAGACCTTTCTCGGGCCACGTGAATTGAGATACCTGGGAGAATTAAACAATTGAAGGAAAATTACTTGTCTCAAGAAGATATGTTTCAGATATTAGAAAATTTTTTTCTCGGTGCATGACCTATGTGATAACCGTGATTGCCATGAGCCCAGAATGTGATTACATGATTACAAATAATTTCGTCGATTACATTTTGTGATTGCCAAACATCTGTAATAATTGAAATCACAAAAAATGGCCTCTTATTAAATATGAATTGATGGAATAATTAATTATTAGAGCCTGCAAAGAAATGAGAAAGGAGGGGTGGGGATTAGAATAGAAGAATGCAGTCTCCATCACCCATCTAAAAATTTGGGCATTTATAAGTGCCATCAGCAAAATAAATTTACTGAATATCTACCATTGATGGAGAATGAAACTTACCAGAAGATAATTCAGAGATAATTCAGTCGTTAGTTTTCCAGAATAAGAAGAAATTTTAACTCTGTTGAATCAATTATCTACGGACAAATGCTCTGTGCCAAACGCATTGGCTATGCATAATTCTGAACCATAAACATCTGGGATTCCTAGAAAAAATGATCCAGGGATCTCTGAGACATACCGTTGGTAGAAATGACGCGCTCAAAAATTCAAAAACAAAATTCATGGTTTCATTAGGAGCAACTACGAAAGATTACACTGATTACAAATGATTACAGTGATTACAAATGATTACCACTTGATTACCAAAACTTGATCACAAATATAGTAATCATGTGATTACAATGATTACATTGATTTCACTGGGATGACAATTGATTACATCAGCGAGTGACACCACGATTACGCCTGTGAATAGCCTCTGGATGTAGCTAGAAAAGAGCTGTTTTATCTTACCAAAAGTCATCCATCAAATTGTATACGTGCATGAATAATTCGGCTTTCATTCGGTCTTATTCCAATTGTCAAGTAAGTTCAATTGTTCCATAACTGTTGGAACATAGTGCCTGCTCCCGGTTCTGTATACCTGTACTATATATAGGTATCACACATATTGTTCATAGTACGAGGTAAATGGTGGACATGCGCTGGTCGCCCTAGCAACCATAGCTTGGCTGTGCCCATCAACTTCGCCACGAGACACGAATGTAATCACTGCTCTCTAAGTAAATTCATTTTTTAAACATGACTGTGAGTGATTTATTCGATGTCCGGAAGATCCCTTGGAACCAACAAAAACAAAACATTGATCATTTTTAGATGAAAATGCGATATACAATGGTAAAATCGCGGAGGAAGGTCAGGTTTTAAATACATAGTATCTATCTTCACAAAAACATTATCTATGGAGGTGCCGTAATAGATGAGTACCATATTCTAACAGCTGCTCATTGCGTGGACAATACCCAAGGTGAAGAGGTCAAGGTAATTTCTGGTGCAGCCCATCTGGTGCGCCATGGAAAGCCACTCATTGAATGAGCATAATAGAAATACATTCAGAATATCGCCAATCGAGAGACAAACAGTGGCTAGCTCAACGGACATGGCGGTTGAGACCACTGTTGAAACGGTGTTTTCGAAAATTTTTACCGAAGAATGGTATTGCTGTACTCAAGGTCCTCAAAGTGATCGATTGCAACTACATCTTCATCATTTGAGTAGAGTGATGCGTTCAGAAACAAATGAAATCATTACATTTTTGAGTGACTGAATGAGGCTTGGTTACTAAATTTGATTCCGTTGGCCAGCAGCAAGGCGCTCTAACACTATAGCAGTAGATTCTTCTGAAATCGGGCGCGAGTTTTCATTCAGGAGTTTACTATCTTCAATGTTGGAAAAGAAATGCATGTAAACACCCGCGTATTCATTTTGTCATAATCAATACAGAAATGTTTGTACAGTAAATTAAATGCAAGAATCACAGAGAAAATAATTGCGTAAGAATGAGGTCAAGCACGATGAGTCCTTTGACATTGTCACTTTTTGCTTTTGACTGAATTTGTGAAATATTTTCCAAAGAGTCCAACATGATCGACAAAGCTGACACTAACCTTTGAGGGTTTCACAAAAGGCAAGAAGACTCCGTTGAAAAATTATTCAACTGTCTCAAAATCATCAATAATAGCAGCATGACTGCCAACACACCTTGGAATTGCTTTTTTTTACGGCTTTGTGAGTCCCCCCTTTCGGGTCTCATTTTGGCACTCTATTCAACCCTATGCATGCGGTTGAGGATTCTACACTGTGCTGCATTCGCACTCCTACAGAACATAGAGGTAGTATGGGAAACCACAGAAAACCCATGGCGATACAAGCGGTTACTCTATTAGCAATCCCCCGCTCGCCGGAATCTTACTTTAAAAAATTCGGTTCCACTAGGAATCGAACTCACAACTTTTCGCACACTAAACTTACGTCTAGCCCACTTAGTCACCGACGTCGGTACTTGGATTTGCTTAATTTGCGTTTTTGGGTCAGTAATTGCTTGGATTTACAAGTGGACAATCGTTCCAACTATTCCGGCATTCTTCAATATTTCCATTAATTTAGTGACACGATGCACTGAAAGCCACCAGCGTTAATCTAAATTTGGCGGCCAATACTAGTTCGAGGTAACGAAACAATGAAAGTATAACGTTTATGTCTCTAAGGGTCATAAGAGTCATGCAGAAGGTTAACGGTTCCAATGAAAATTTCAGAATAAAAAACTCTTATTGCAAGCTTAACGAAACCACAGGAGCAGTGCCACTAGCATGATTCTGATATAAACGAAACATCTTGAAATTGCTTAATTTGGGTTAGTAATATAATTGTTGGGTTAGTGATAGCTTGCACTTTCAAGTCGACAATCGCTCCCACCTCCCCAGCATTCTTCAACATTTTAATCAACATAGTAACAGCATCCACTGAAAGCCCCACACTCGTATCGATTATTTCACCCTTAAACAATTCCTTGCCCTCGCCCTCCTCGATTCCATCATGAACGCATATTCGCACCATGTGCACAATAAGCTGCAGTACCCCAGGAACCAAGAGGAAATTAATACGGAAGATAATGCCATAGTGCTCTGACGCCGAAGACAAGAACACAGGAAATGGGAGAGCCTGTCGCGTCAGGTGGATGCGATGGCACTCCCCTCCGCCCTCCACGTCATTCTCCATTTCCCCATTTTTATACATTTTTTTCTCACCCTTTTCCACGCTTCGTGATACAAAAGGCGGAAAGCCAATCGAAAGAATGGGGAAAAAAGTGATGTAACGTGTTTCTGGCACTGACGCGAGTAGAATTGACCTTTTGATCGGAAAATTGGTTGTTCAACCATGACTCGAGCTGACGAAAGATAAAAACAAATGTAACAAAAAGCTTGGAACAGCAGCTAGCTGGTTGTAAAAAACAATATTCACACTCGAAGAATTCTGTAGCCAAATTTTCCGGAAACAATAATCTCCGATGGATGAGGAAGGAATCACTCATCCGGAAGGTAAGTTACCGACTTGGAAGGAAAATGACAGTCACGCAACGGTGATCGGCGGTGCGCGGGTGGCGGGCGTTGGTAAACGGGAGCGCGTCAACTACCGACACTGGGAATCGATCCAAAAGAGACGCTTTCAGGGGCGTACAATGAGTATAACATTTCGAGGTTCCAAATGGAACCATTGTAATTTTTGAAATAAAAGTTTCCAGATTTTTACGTTAAGATGAATATTAATTTCTGGGCTCAGTAGTTCGAATATAATTGTTTAAAATCATTTATGTATGTATGTATATGATAGATTTTGTCACATTTGTTTGACAATGAATTTATTAAATTTCATCCATTCTTCAAATTGGTTAAATTGTAGCTTGAAAAATTCGATTCAATGTTATTTCGACCGAGTTCGAAAATGCTGATTAATAATGTGATAATGAACGATGATTGCCTCATTCATTACCCCGGGAACGAGAAGCCTTATCAGCCAATATTGAACCAATGCTGCCCCAACATTGGTAATCAATCCCAGCGAATTGGTCCAACATTGGCAGCCGGTTTTGGCACTACCTTGGCGGTCTGAGTAAGAAAAGTAACTGATTCAATAGCAAAAATTAATACACCAAATCATGATAAGAACTTCACTGTTATTTAATTTTCTTCTGTTTCACCTGATTAATGAATGAACAAGTAGTACATGTAATGAGATGAGTGAATTTACGAACCTGGCTTTGGTCAACAGGGACATCAGGGCTGGCCGACCTGCGGCCATAAATGTTCAACAGTGTCTGGGTCAGCGGGAAAGCTGACGCTGGACCACCCTGCAAAATTATGATCATGAAATGACGAATATATGATGAATAAAACAAAACTCAGTCCGTACAACTTTAGTAATCATGGTTGAGTTGGACGGATTTTTACGAGTTTTTATATTTTTATTTTACCCCACGGATGACATTCAACCAACACCTGACAGTACCAAAGATGGACGCATATGCTGATAAACGTCAGCTTGGCGTGTTATTCTACTCTGAAATGTCACGTCAGAGAGATAACGGATATTTTCAGTTTATAATGACGATATACTGCGGTGATTTTCACAGTAAATAGAAGCGGAGTGAACGTGTGGCGATGGACTTTATTGAAAAATGAAATAAACAGTTTATGGAATTACCGGGGGCATAAAACACGTCGAACAATCACGAAAGTTTTTTTATTGGCAAGACGGGGAGATTTTCGATTCCAAACATCACTTGACACCCCATTTTTACTGGCTGAACTTTCTAGCTGTGAGTGAAAAACTTTTTGACTTTCAAACTATTTTTGTGATATTGCGAAAACTTTTAGATGGGAAGGGGTCGTCAAGTAATGTTTCGAATACGTAATTTTTCGCTGTATAAAATGGGAGCAGTGTCTTTTAGCTCCGCTCATTTACTATGATGAGGTCGGAATTTGGATTAGAAAAGATTTGAAAACAGTATTAGAATGAGGTTGACCTTTATGAAGGTCACAAGGAGGTTCGTCCTTCATGGACCTTATGACCGTGGTCCCTTATGATGGATTAGGATGGATTTTTGGCCCTTACAGGCCACAAGGTCCGAACGAGGTCAATACCGCATAAGGGTTAGAAAAAGACCTATTAGAATGATTTTGATGTTTATGAATATGTCGCGGCTCTATGACAGCGGAAGGGTTAGGAAGAGGTTTACTCAGATGAATTTGGTCCTTATAAAAATCAAGAGTTAACCAAGGTCATCATCGCATAAGGGTCAAGAAGAGGTTGATTAGGATGAGTTTGACCCTTGTCAGATGGTGTTACCGCAGCGTAAGGGTTGCAAGCAGCCGGATCCTCGTAGCCCTTGCAGTCACATAAAGATCAGAAAAGAATCTGACAGGATAACTTTGGTTTTCATAACTATAAAATGACAGCCAAGTCTTTTACCGCTACTCATTTATTGTGATGAGTTCGGAATTTGGATTAAAAAGAGTTTAAAAGGAGTCTATTAGGATGAGGTCGCTCTGACCGAAAAATTTTTCAACTCCAAAAACTATCTACCCGATATCGCTCAAGCTCTTCTAAAAAACGGGGTCATGAATTAGCGTTTGGAATCGCCAATTTTCCGCTCTATGTAAAGACTCAGATATTTTTTACCCCTCAATTTTCTTTTCCAAGAATAAAGGACAATCTGCCTATCGCTCAAGGCTACGTCGGTAATAAAAAAAAATGGTATCAATTTCCCGTAATTGAGCAGTATTAAGAGGGATGCGAGATAGAATGGGATATAATAAGTAAAGCTTTTGCCGCAGATATTGCGGTCCAGTAACAAAACCCCAGGGGCATACCTAAATGGAATAGGACGAGGTGCCGGGGTGGCTGTAAGCCCACCAGCGATTTAATTTACTTTTCTAGTGATTACCCAGTGCTCCTCTCTCACACCATCATGATCACAATTTATTACATCTATTCAGGTCATTGGGGATGTTCATGAGGCAGGCAATACCGTCGGCTATTTTTACCCTCCCCCTCCCGTTCCCACCGCCGACTCCCTTTTGCTTCTTTCATCGGTAAGAAAATACTTTTACCGAAGGAAATAAAAATCTGAGTGAAGCTCAGGGAAAGCCTTTCAACCATCACTACCGAGATGCAATGAAATCGAACTCCGTATGTTTTTTTCTTACTCTAGTTCCCTCAGGATTTTTTTATAAGCTCTGGTACTTCAGGAAACTCCAACGTTCGATTACAAATCCCGTTTACTCGTGGCATTGCCTGCGAAACTGTAACTCTATCGTGGGCTTCGACTATTGCAGAGTGGAAAAAAATCAAGGGGATGCAGAGGAAGAAAAAAAATGAAATCGTAAAAGTTAATGGATTTGGAAAGTGGAATCGATTAATTTTTACATGTTGTGGGGGGAGTTGATCGAGGATTTTGTAAGGAAATTTGCATATAAGCTTGGTGATAAGCAACACTTATCTGGGTTAGACGATGTTAACATGGCATTAGGGTCACAGATGTTTGACCCTCATGGCCCTTAAAGTTGTATGAAGGTCAGGAAGGGGTCTTCTCAGAGTAAGTTTGACTTTTATAACGGTCATAAGGGTCAAACGGGTTTATTACCGCATAAGGGTAATTCGGATTAGGATGGGGTTGACTCTTATGAGGGTCACAAGGTTGTTCGTCCCTCATGCCCTTACGACCGCAATTTATTATGAAGGATTAGCACGGATTTGGTCCTATTATAGGTCACAATTTTGACCCTTGTAAGGATCACACATAAAAGTCAGATGGTGTTACCACCGCATAAGGGGCATAAGGATTTTCAACCCTTGCGCGTCTATGACCGCGTAATAGGGAGGAAGGGATCTATTTAGATCAATTTAAATTTTACCTCACAAAGGTCAAAAGAGTTAACGAAAGTTATCATCACGTAGGGGTTAAGAAGTTGATCAGGGTGAGGTTGATTCCTATCAGATGGTATTATCGGCGCATGAGGGTCACAAGCAGGGTGACCCTTACAGTCACATAAAAGTCAGGAAAGGATCTTTCACAATAAGTTTGACCTTCATGAGCGTCGCGAGGGTCACACAAGGTTACCACCGCATGAGGGTTACGAAAAGGTCTGCTATGATGAGATTGGCTCTTATGAGGATCACACACAAGGGTCAGATCGTGTTACCTCTGTACAAGGATGGTAAGTAGAATTTTCCACTCATCCCTTAAGGGTTACGAGGGTCAGTCGACATTATATCACTAAATTCCCCGAGAGCCTTTCAAAATTTCCATCAATTACGTTCCAATCTCACCGCCATTCCATCCCCATTATTTTCATGCAAAAAATCTCATGATGAAGCAATGAAAAAAAAAATATTACGAAAGAACGCGGCGCATCAGATATGGAGGGAAAAACATTTCCCGTATTTTCAATCTCACTAATTCCGGTTGGTGTGCCACTCACCGTCTGATGTACATATAGCATCTATACTAGGTAGTGAAAAAGTAGTATGAGATTTGCAGCGTCAGCCCTTGGAATAATGGAGGGACGGTGGATGGAGAAGGTGTAGAACGAGAGAGTGGGATAAAAGGTACATCGAGGCTGAAAGTGGATGCTTCAAGTTGTGAAAAACGCATACGCCAATATGCGTCAGGCCTTACCGAGTATGATCATGGTTTTTTTTTATTTCTGTTTTCATCTGGAAGATGGGAAAGGAAAAAAAACAATCGAAAATATCACGCGTCAAAATGCGAACGTCAATATTGAAATTCCGCCTTTTATAGGTTCGAATGTTTCATCAATTTTTTCGTAGACAGTCATAATTCTGACAAGTTCCACCAAGAATTATTCGTTATTCGACTGACAGCGAGCTTTTCTGATTAAAATTTGACGCAGCAACAGAAGGTTAGAACGACCTCATTTTAACCGTGTTTGGCGGTCTGGCTTAATGCAGGGAATAAAAATGTGAGGGACGAGGGACGGAAGATAATGGCTGCGGGGGTCCGGAGAGAAATGGTTTTGTTCAGGATAACAAGCGAGGCACAATGGTTATCAATAGAGGTCCTTTCCTCGTTTCAAGGAACAACTTTTCTCATTTTTATAGATTATGAGGAAACAGGTATTTGTGAAGATCAGGTTATCAGGATTGGAATAAAAATTGATCGAGTGCATTTATCACACTTGGTTAATGGTAATGCCGAACCTCCGGATTTATTGATTCCTTCAAATCTACTCCTGCTTCCAAAAAAATTACACATTCTAAGTAGATTGTGAACTTCGCAACTCCCATTCCCTTCCCTCAATAAATTATAAAATGGCCAACGACTAACTTCACTAACAACTTATATTTCACCCCGGGGACTGGGCATGAGTCGACCACCGACCGGACGACAACACTGGTATCAAGTACACCTCAAAATAATTTTCTTCTTCTTCGTTGTAAAGCGTCCAACAAAGTTGGGATTTGTCCTAGCTGGCCACAGGGTGTTTACCACCCACCACTCCTCTCTCTTTCACTGAAAGTCCGGAGCTTGTCGGGAATAGTTTGCGGGGGAGTCACCCCTGTATCTTCTGGGGTTGTATCGACAAAACCCTTCAACACCGTCCAACTTCAACTTTTCTGGCAGTAACAAATAGATTCTCCCTTTTTCTTCCCCGGAAATGATTTCTTTTTTTTCTATCCCTCGATTTTCTTCTTTCATTTCTGTATTGCGTTCGTTTTTTTTCACCTGGCAGAAAGGACACAATTTTCTCAGGAAAGTTATATATCGAAGCTGAGAATGGGTCTTGAGAATGACGTTGAGTGCACCAGCGATACCTGGAGTACTTGGACACACGATACCAAGTGGATTTTCTCCTCTCTGATGACCCTGCTGGGCGAAATTGAAAATAAACTCTCAAGTGGCTCACTCATAGGATAAAACGACACGTGTAGTTCGGGTTCGTTTCAAATTTTCTGAGGGGGATAAGTAGAAAAATTTGAAAAGGGATATTGGATGTAGACTGCTATTTTGGATGGTTTGAACTATTTGATGTTGTTCAGTTTCGTGAAGATAGGGGATTACGATATTTGATGGAAGTATGTTTGGAGAACTAGTTAGGAGCTAGCGCAAATTTTACGAGAGAAAATTTTGCTCAGTTTGTCTTTTTTTAAATTTGCTACTGATAGCGAATTTCTGATTAGTCCCTGATCTGCTAAATTGTGATCCAATATTATAGAATAGGATCTGATACTGATCAAGAAATCCTACTTTCATCAGATCGGATTAGAATAAGATCTCATTATTGATATAAGGTCCTATCTTAATTGGATGAATTCTAAACCAATATGATAAGATAGCATCTGATACTGATCACAAAATCATATTCCGATCGAACTGAATCAGAATTTGGCCAATCAGGTTGGGATCTGATACTAATTAGGAAATGCTATTCTGATCAGATCCTATCCCGATTCAGTTGGATCAGAATGAGACTGATTATCAGGATAAGATTTCCTGATTAGTAGCAGATCGTATTCTGAGTCGCCAAATTCTGATCCGATATGATAGGATTGGATCTAATACTGATCAGAAAATCCTCTTCTGATCTAGTTCATTCAAACAAGCGTTCCATTTCTGATCCAAAACTGATCATTGCCAGTTTTTATCAATCAGAATACCCAACAATTGACTGTCATTATGGACCCCTAATATAATTTAATCCAAACAATTACCTAAATTGATTAACTCGCCTTCCCCAAGCCCCAGTACAATAAAACGTTCAGTAACTAAATCTCTCTGGTTGTTAATGTTGATCCCTTTAGGTATCTCTGTGTTAGTAAATAAATCCAATTATCCCTGGCTGAGTACTTGGTTAATGCCGAAATAACGGCGTCACAAGTATCTGTAAATACTGCAGGGCAATTTGCATATCAATGCACCACCATCGCCAATCACTCCAGCATAATCCGTCGTATATTCCTGAATAATCTCAAAACATTTTACATGATGAACAAAATTGAGGAATGATCACTCGGAGTTTTTACTATCGTCTCAAGATTTAATGAGAAGCAGTTTTGTCATCGGGAATGTGTCATCATTAGGTGTTTGCTGGAGGGAAATTGGGAGAGGGTGCTAACGACCATCCTACATGCTAGAGGAATTATGGGATAAATCGACCTAAATATAGTGCAATGAGTCTACCGGTCAATAGAAGCTTGCATAAACATCGGTGGCTAATATCCGGGGTTGTTAGCAGCTGCCGGCTTATAATGAGATCGTTACTCTGTCATCTATTTATTTCAACGGTTGAACATTCCTGAAAGAGTTGCGAAGAAAATTAAATCTTAAAAATCCTGATTAGTATTAAGTCCTATCCTTATCAAATCCTACCTTAATTGACCAAATTCTGATCTACAAGATAGGATTTCTTGAATGGAACCTATCAGAATATGACTGATCAGGATAGGATCTGATGCTAATTATAGGGAATCCAATCCTGATCAAATGTACCACCATCGTCAAATACTCCAGCATAATCCCTCGTACATTCCTGAACTATTTGAAAACATTTCACGTGATGAACAAAATTGAGCAATGATGACTCGGAGGTTTTACTATCGTCCTAAGATTTAATGAGAAGCAGTTTTGCTATCGGGATTGTGTCATTAAGTGTTTGTTGCAGGGAAATTTGGAGAGAGTGCTAACGACCATCCTATATGCTAGAGAAATTACGAGATGAATAGACCTAAACCTAGTGCATTCAGTCTAGTAGTTAATAAAAGCTCGCATAAACATTGATGTCTAATACCCGTGCTTGTTAGCAGCTGCTGGCTTATAATGAGGTCGTTACTCTGTCATCACTTTATTTTAACGGTTGAGAATTTCTGAATGGGATGCGAAGAGATTCTAGCTATAGTGGAGGAGAATCATATTGGGGAAAAATTGAACATGAGACAAGATGGCACGGTAAATGAAGATTTTATGAGCATAAATTTTAATTGAGTCGTACTGGTGGTGCCAATGGTGACATTAAGGGTCGAACATTAAGAGGTATGGGTGAAGTTTGATCAAATTGCATGAGTCAAAAGGATCTTGCAGTTCAAATTTATGCTTGAGGATTAAGTTCAAGGGTCATGGTTAATTGGTTAAGCCTGAGGAGCAAATGGTGTGTGTATGGGTCAATCGTAACGCTCAAATTTTAGGAGTCAACAAGTATAGTTAAGTTCGAGAGTTGAATTGCATCAGTTTACTGGGGTAGGTCAACTCGAAGAGTCAAATCGCATGAATATCTATCAACCTTAAGGGTCAAATTGTATGGGTCAATCTTGAAGGTCAAATCGCATGTATAATATGTTCTCTGTTAATCGCAGGGTCAAATTCCATAGCCAAGTAGTAGCGGTGAACCCAGAGTCGAATTACATGGGTCAAACGCGAGAATTGAATGGTATTTGTCAGGACCAAGGGTTGAATCATATAAATGAAATTGTATGTATCAATCTGAGGGTCAAGTTGATCCTCATTTTCAACCCTTCATCTGACCGCATGACTTCAACAAATTTTAAATCATTCAATTCATGAAATGATTTTCAAGAATGATTTGATCAAAACTACTTACTACCTCTCTCGTCCCTTCTAAAAATTAGAATGGAAAAAAAATTGACCAATTACGATTCAAGTTTTTGGTGAAAATTATTTTGAAATTCTTCGAGCTCTCTATGCAACCAAAACGATTTTCCCGCATGTCTTGATAGTCACTTGACCCCAAACTAAATTTACCTTAAGTGCATCGAGACCGGGTTGGTGCCCTTCCAGTGTCCTAAATGGTAAACAGTATTTAGTTCCCATGGGGGAGCGAGGTAAAGGTGAGCGTGATAGGGCGAGGGTGAAGGCTCTCTGGGCATTCGGGGTTATACGCCTATGTAGGCTAGGCCATCCGGTTTGGTTTCTGGTGTTATCTACACGTGTGTTAACTCACGGTACATGCAGAAACTATGTAATACAACTTTAGATTGTGGTTGCTGGTGTTGGAGAAGTAACCCTTCTACCTGCATTATCTCCAAGCACGTAGAGGCACAATGCTTCTTTCCCTATGCGGCTCTGGCCTTAGTGCATGGTAATTTGCTTGTTCATTTATTCATTCTACTGGGGTGAGTACCGCGGGATGAATGATAACGCGCATGGCTACTGCGCCAGTAGATGAAAGAAAAAACGGTCTAGAATAACGAAAAAAAGTCGAAGCATAACTTTCATGAGAGTTTTCAGAGAATTACCAACTTTTATATTTTACTGAATCTGTTTCCCGCAATCGTCGAAAAATTTGATCTCATCGATTGGAACAGAATTCCACAGTCTCTCCTATGATTGCTGAATCTACGTATTTTCAAAGAGAGAGATACAGTGAAAGCAATTGGATAATGCTGTCGGGCTTGAAGGAATGTAATAAACGGTGCGATGGCAGTGAGACATACATCTCAGTAGCAAAGCTACGTTCAAGGATTAATCTCCCGGACTTTTCGAAGAATACGTCTCTGAGAAACGTTTGGAAACATTCCCTAGTTCAACGCATGTCACGAAAACGTAGATGAAACATTCCGGGAAGAGGAATGCATGTGGATAGAGGCATCATGTTACTCTTTTCAGGTGAGTAGAATGAATATTTAGAAATCTGTATTTTGCAAGTTCCCGAAATTTAAGGGTAACGATTGATCGATGGAAGCTGCAACAAAATCGATAGTGATAATCATCATTATTCATTCGTTAATTGCTCAAGTAGCTCGGTTGGTCAGGCAAGTTCCATAGGACGAGCGACCGATTTGCGATGGGTTTGAATAATTGGTGGTTTTGCAAAGTGAGATGAACATAATGATGTCTTGATTATTTCCTCGTTGATCAAGTCTTATTGGACCTGTGGGGAAACCTGAGGATGACCTGATCACTTCTGCATCACGTCCAACCTGCTCTGATTCCCTGGTGGAAGATGAGGAATGGGCCAGGATTGGCTGAGGGTGGCTTAGTGTTGGAATAACTCATCCTTGGCTCATCTAAGCTTATCCTGATCTCCTACTAGGGTCTATTTTATTTCGAATACGAAGGCCACCATGATCTTCTAATGATTTCCGCATCTCATTCCTACATATAAGGATGACCCGGTCGAAGCCTGATCAGGGCATGATGAATCATCGATTAAAATTAACAGTTTTCATGAAAGTTTTTTCCCTCAACTGTTCAAAACAACAAAAAATCATTCTGAAATGAATTTCCATTGGCTTTCATGAAACATATTTCACTCCCTCCAATTTTTTGTCATCATTGCTTCGAGCCTTTTTTCCCCGAATTTCCTTCATGTTATTGTTTTCCGGGCAGTGAAATTTATAGACTCGCTGCCACGTACGATAGCATCGAATCACTGGCACCAAGTCAGCGACCACCCGGGAGTTCGGGTGGAGTGAATGCCAAAAATTCAAAAGCCACCGGTGTGTGACAAAAAAAGACTGCCAAAAAATGGATACAAATGCGTAAAGTGTAAAAAAAATAGTGAGTGGAATGGAAGGAAAAAAATATGATTGCTTCCGTAGAAAAAAGGGACAGACGTGAAAAAATAATTGGATAGATGGTATGTGTTTGGTGTGAGTGGTGTATACGGCTGTGTGGATCGATTTTCGATGGTACCCAAACATGAAGCGAGACCAGGATTATCTGGACATTTCAGACTGAACGATGGGAAAAATCAACGGTATCAGTTGTGGTGCAATGGACGCGTTGAATACAATACCCAAGAGGGTTATGAATTTGGGTTACGGGTTTATCATGAGAGTGAAGGTAAAAGAATGTGAAATTTGGAAAAAATTCCAGAGATTGTATTTCCTTTTGTTAGCGTATGTAGAAAAATAGATTTTTTGTGATACCAATTTTTTTCTTTTATGCAAGTGTTTTGGGTAGTCATGAACATTGTCAATATTGATTTCAAACGGTTGATGGATAAATAAACTAAAATTATTGGAGTATTTTGTACTGAAATGATTCCACTTTTTGGAGAGGATACGAGGTAAAAAATAGAAATACTATTGATCTCTTCCTAGTGTCTCATACTCACTTCCAATTCTTCCAAACAAGTATCTTCTCTAGGCTCATCCCATCCAACCACAATCCCAATCAATCCCACATCGTCGATAACTACACCCGATAGGATTTGTCTTGACGGCTCTCTATATTTACCTCGAATTACCAGTGGCATTAACATCGGATCTTCAATGGTCAGGTACCTATCTGGCTGTTGAAATAGGTCAATAACATTGGCATCCGTTTGAGAATGGATCTGAAGTAGTCCTTCGGCCGCAAACCGTAAATTATCAAAGTCAGAATGATCAAGTGGCAAGGATTACAGTAACTTCAGATTACCAAAATTTACTATTGAAATTCTCAACCATATTGAACATCAATTTCTGGGTTATCCGAATGGCAAGGCGACCACGGTTCGTGGACTTGTGCATCAGAAGTTTCATAACTATTCGATGAGGTTTCAGGATTCGCTGGTGATTACGGTAATTCTCTATTTTCTTTAGCGTCAATACAGAATTTTGTTTGATCATGAAAATAATTACACCTGCATTTATATCACTTTTTGATGATGAATCTGTGGGATTAGCGATTATCATGATCATTGTCGACAATTGATTGATTCATCAAGTTGAAACGATTGGTCAGACAATTTTTTTTGTTGATTCTTATGACCCTCGTCACCCTGAATTTCCTAAGGATTTCCCCCGTCTCTCATCTAACTAAAAAAACTTCAAATGGTCAAGACCCGTACTTCGTACACGTACTTTGTCACCCTCAGGTCCTTTCTTGACTCATTCAGTCGGCCAAATTTCTCCAAGAAACTTGTGGATGACCGGACCGTATCCTGATCGATTCTCCCTGCATAATCTCTTTCATTTTAAGTCAGGCTGTCCTCATTATGACGCGACCTAAGCCTGATGATTTATCATCCAAATCCAGCAAAATTGTAAAAACATTGTCAATTTTTTAAAAATCTCCATCCAACCAGGAATCCATACGTAAACCTGTCAACCCATCATCCTGATGATCCCACCAGCAGCTGTAATGCTCCCAGCTTTCCCATCACAAATGATTGATGACCATATCGACAGCTCCATCACGTCTACCCCTAAGTAGAATTCAACTCAATCCCGAATATTGTACCCACTGATGGCACAATTCATGAATAGAATCCATCAACTATCCTCCAATTTCATTCGACCAAGAGTTAGTTCCAAGGTATTGAATTGAGATGCCTCGAACAATTAGGAGTATTATCAGGCGAATGGGCCAAGTGTATCTGCGAGTTGGAACTTGACGAGGCAAATGCTAAGTACCAACTGGTACGGTTAGTTCAGCTATAAGTAGTTATCGCACAAACAACCTCCAGTCACTGCTTGCTATCCAGCTTTGCGAAGTTGGCTTGGAAAGGAGAAAATAGAGGGGAAAATAATGTCATCTCATTTTCAACCTCTGTATCGTTACTAGTCAGTTGTCTCGCAATCACTGACCAGTCGATATTTGCTGTCTCGACAACTCCGTCTGGTCATCAAACTCATGCGCACTTGGGGGAGCCAGCAATCGATATTGCTTCTTGACTCTTTTTACTTTTTACGTGGGACTTTTGTATGTTGATTTGACTGCCAATTGGCGTGGTTTCCAGGGAACGGAAGTGAGAAGATAAATTCAAATTTTTGGGGAAATGAATTTTTGTGGAGTGAGTAGAAGATTGGAGAAAATTGGAAAATAGAGTGATGGTGAGTATCGGAGAAAAGGGGAGAAAATTATTGGCGGAAAATTGCAGAATTCTGGTGGTAGATTTCGATGGAGGATGATGTTATTTTAATAGAACTGAGATTTCATCTCAAATTTGATCATAACATGTAAAATTTAGAATTTACGATTAAAGATGGTGAAGGCAGGAGCTTCTTTTATCCCTTCAAACAGAATATTACACCGAATATTATACCGAATATTATACCGATGAGGAAAGGGACATGCCACTTATTTTTGAGTATTCCACAAGACATATATTTGACATCCGGCGAAAAATACATTTTACTCAATTTTTTTTATCTTAATTTAGAAAGTACTAGAAACTACCAAATATTTTCTCCCTTTTAAACATTTTTCTTGCGGACTCAAAGAATTATTTTCCCATGGTTCAAGAGTCAGCTGCGCTAATTAAACTGTCTCTTTTTTTATTTATCCGCCTTATTTCTTCCCAAACATTTCCTCTTTATGTCATTGATTGAAAACTATTATTTGGAGGCAATTTAAAATTTATATTCTGAAAGTCCTAGAATTATATGTAATTCAATTACTATTTCGAGTCAGTTTAAAAATCGAAATTCAAGAAGTTACGCTGATGATTATTTTCACTTCTAAATTTCCTTGCGATTTAATCACCCCTGACATAACATATAGTTTTATCGAAATCGGAAAACGAGAACTCATTAGTGTTTTTCCTAGTCACTTGCTATCATAATCCAATAAACGAAGAAAGTCAGCAACTGAGTAGTGTTTCAACGCATATTATGTTTTTTTAAGGGGAAAATGTACTCATTTCGGTCTTTCGACTCGATATTATTCCCCACTCATTGAGTCCTGCTGTGCAGCCAGCAATGTCCGCATTACTTCAACGGAAGCTATCACATACTACTACTGGATTTTCACTGCTATTGCTATCCTTCATTGATGTTATCTTGTTTGTCTATCTAGGAAGAATGATGTTATTTGAATGGAGCTTAGAGTGCATTCCAAAATTCGTCCTAACATGTGAAGTTTAGGTTTACGATTGAAGAGAGTGAACTCAGAGACTGATTTCATCCTTTCAAACGGACTATGAAGTGATAAAAAATGCGTATCGTTATTTTTGAATCCTTTGTAACATATATAAGTTTCCTTGAAATCGAAATAAGAGAACTTACAAATTTTTTCCGTAGTCACTCGCTATCATAATGCAAGAAACGAAAAAAGTCAGGAATTGATTAGTGTTCGAACGCATATTGTTTTTGTCCAAAGAGTAAAATCTAATACAAAATCTACATTTTGGTTTTCCAACTCGATATTATTCGCCGTTCATTGAATGTTGATGTGCAGCCAATAATTTCCGCGGTACCTCGACGAAAGCTCTCAAACATGACCACTGTATTTTCAATGTTATTACCATCTCTCGGTGGTCTTGTTTCGTTTGTTCGGATTGTTATTACGAATTCACTGGTTAATTGCCTCCCTCCAATTAAACATCATTTTACGCAACTGCGTCATCTGCTTCCCTCCCTTCCTCCCATTGCTGTGATTTTATAAGGAATTAATTGTGATTCACTGTTCGTCACTAGTTAAAATCAATGGAAATGTGGGAAATGCAACACAATCATCAGGTAAATACTTCAATTTCATTAGGATCATGATTTTCAATTCAGATACTTTTCATTTCTTTACGATGGAACGACAAATGATTGCAATCAGTCATTGATTCATCTGATTACTAGAAAATTTACGCTTCGGTATAAATTTTGTTAGGTTTACTAGATGTCCATTCGATCCATCAGGCCTAGTAGGGTTCTCGTCGGGTCATCCTCATATCAGCCAACACGACGAGGATATCATCAGGGCAGCCTCATTTGAAATAAAATAGATTGGAACCTGGTCAAGGAATGATCAGGGTACTCTCAGGTTTCCCTGATAAAGGGACGCTATGGAAAATGTCAATTGTGATAGTGGATAGCAGGTCAGGCCATTGGTTGATGATCAGGTCATCATTATGTGCACCTGACATTGAAAAATCCAGGAATTACCCAAGTCTAATATGGTCTACCTCATCGGGAGAAAAAAAAGTACCTGATCGATTTGATCAATGAACGGTACCACTTGACCAACTACAACAGTAAAAACAATTTATGACCTGTTCGAAATGTCATCGGATTCTGGTCAGGGAAACCTGAAGATGTCCCGACGAGATTTCTACTCTGGCACTCAAATAAAGCAATTCACTAAATGAAGAAGAAAACCTGGACATTTATTTTCATCACCATGCCCGACATCCGCCATTTCTAATCAAAATAAATCGAATTGCAGATCAAGTTGGAACCCAGAAGTGAAAAGACTAAATGAGTTCAACCCAGTGGCGGTGTGAAAAGGGAGCGACAGTCACCCCAATAGAGATGCCAAAGTAGAAAACTCGTCTTACGCATCATCCCCTCATTCTGGCCAATAGAGAATCAAGCGGGAAAGGAAATTGTTTTTACGATAAACTTTGCCTTATCGGGAATCGCTCGCGTTTCCACCTCGAGATTCATTAGAGCGAGAAGTTGTTTGTTACACTCAAGGCCTCACCCTCTTCCTACTCACCCCTACTCACCCGACGCCATCCCCTGATTCTCTACCACTATCACAGTGGAATTCCGTAATACTTGGATCGCATTTTAAACTTTTTTCTTTGTCATTTTTTTTCGGAGGAGATTGCTAACAATAAAATTGGATTGCCCTCGGGTGTAATGCTAATGGATAAGTCTTCCCGGAGTTTTAACGGATAATTTGGTATTGAGGTAGAGAAAGGGGTAAGTAAACGTTTGGGACTTTGAAAGGTCAAAGTTTCTGTCAAGTTTCATGATGACCCATCACTGTGCTTAGGATGACCTGAAGATTACCCGACCAAGGCCTGATGAGGGTTAACTGATGTCGCATCAGGTGATCCTGATAATGGGTTCTCTGATGAGCCGTCACATGATCCAGATCAGGTTTGGTCGGGTCATGAGGGCAGTTTCATTTGATGTTAAATAGAGTGAAACCGCGTGAATTTGATTGGGAAATGATAAGCTCATGAGGTGATGAGCGTCAGGTTTCTGTGACGATAGAACACAATGGGAAATATGAAGTAGGGGATATTGGATAACAGCATAGTCAAACCAAAGATTCAAAATTCTCAATGCGTAGTTTGTATTGTTTATCTTAAAATGGCTTAGAAGATTCAGAGTCATGAAGGTCCGAAGGGTCGTGAAGGCTACGGTGGTCTAGAGTCCTTAACATTTAGTTCACATTGTTTGTTCTAAAATGGATGATGCCGGCGGCCCTTAGGAGAGGCAGGGTGACGAGGTTCATGAGGGTCGTTGTACTCGAAACTCATGAAACTTCACTGTGCGACGAGTTATGGAAACTC
This sequence comes from Diachasma alloeum, assembly GCF_001412515.2. Lineage (NCBI taxonomy): Eukaryota > Metazoa > Arthropoda > Insecta > Hymenoptera > Braconidae > Diachasma > Diachasma alloeum. Next base: position 858,026 of record NW_021680361.1, read on the forward strand.
AATTCAAAACTTCCCCAGGATCTTTTCGCAACTGAAATGACTAGACTATTTTAACAATTTGACGACTGAAATCATCACGGTAGATTCCTCCGGAATAACGACATACTTCTCGGGATACAATTCCGAATGGATTGAACGAATCTATCACCCCTGCATGAAAAGTACACGCAAAAACCCGATAAATTCACTTCGAATATTCGTTTCAACTCTGTGACAAAGTTACAATTCGAAAGGAAGTCCGAAAGACGTAGACGTCACAGGGTATTACATCCCAGACGCATGTGAATTGGAATTGAAGTCACCTCCTGGAGATGCATTGATAAAGATACATCGACGAAAAAGGAAAATACGGATACACGAGACAGTTTTCCACGTGCAATATTCTGAGTAACAAGGACGAAGGTTCATTCCCGCTTATGAAGAAATTTTCAGTAATCAATGCAAATTCACTTTCCACATGGAAAATTGAATTGGGACATTGATGGAACATTGAAATTAAATTTGTTGAAATCGAATTTGAATGAAAAAAATCGGTTTCATCTGAGTTTCAAGGACTTCCATTTTAGGAAAAATTGGTGTTTCTTTGAACATTTTTAGAATGTCAACGTTTTTTAAATAACAAAAAGGTCACGGAAAATAGGTTATAAATTGAAAAAAAACAGTCCACAAATTTATTTTCAACGAATAACATCGATCGACTCGCACCACGCTTTCATAAAAGCGAATAATCCCTTGAAACCGATTACGCAAACCTCTCAGCAGTTAAAACCCGCCGATTGAGTCATAATCCCCCCATTGAATGAATCATTCCGAGAACCTTGAGCTAAAATATTAAACGACTCGGTGTAGTCTCAATGTACATTTGAAGGCTCCCAGATTTAGTCTTAATGACACCAGTACAAGAAACGAGTGGTTAATTGAAGCTACGACTATACCGCGGCAATTGCGTGAATTTTTTAGGTCTCACTTACCCCACTCAACGCTGAGATATAATTATTAATTAATGCATCGTCATCATCACTGAATCAAGCACTCACCGTCTAGAATTATAAATGGCTCTTATCGTTGCTGCAATCATAGTATTTCCATACTGACTCAACTCCCAAATTGAGGAGAAAAATGGTATGGAAAAACTAAATGGTAGGAGTCTTTGAAGATTAACGGATGAGGACATCAAAAGCTTTGAACATTGATGGTCTAAAACATATTGAAAATTCATGTAATTCATGCCGTAATCGACGGTTTGAATGAACCGTTACTGAAAAATCTGCAAATTGGTATGGCGACTTGATTCAGGCTGGGTTCTACTCGTTTCGTGTAGATTTTGCAACTTGCTTCAGATCGGATATGACTTGATGCAAGTAGATTCTGTAACCTGATTCAGGTTGAGTCCAACATGTCGTAAGTAGATTCTGCGACTTGCTTTAGGTTAGGTTTGACTTGATTCGGCAGCCTAATTCAGGTCGATTCTGACTTGATTGAAGAAGATTCTGCGATTTGATTCAGGTCAGATTGTACTTTATTTAAGTAGATTTTTCACCTTGATTCACATCAGATTCGACTTAATTTAAGGATATTGTGCGACTTGTTTCAGGTCAGGTCCCGCTGTATCTTAAGTAGATTCGACAATTCGATTCAAGTCAGGTTCAACTAGATTCAAGTAGATTTTTTGGTTTGATTCAAGTCGCATACAATTTGATTCAGAAACATTCTAACTTTATTCGCGTAGATTTTGGAGATGATTCTGGTTGGTTTCGAGTTAAGTCACGTGTATTCCACGACTTAATTTAGGTCGGATCTGTCTCAATTCTAGTAGATTCGGTGACTTGACTCAGGACGGCTTTAACTTGTTTCGTGTAGGTTCAGCGAGTCGATTAAATTCGATTTGGATCAAGTATCAATTCGACTTAGATGAAGTCGCTACTTACTACCTGAAACAGGTAGATCTTTCGGCGTGAATCAATTCGTTGGGGCAACTTGAATCAAGTCAGTAAGGAGCCGTTTCGTCTTCTAATCATCCACTTTTCTGCTCACAGTCACACTACTAAAACGAAAACTACTCGAATCATTACTGAAAATGCAGGCAAGTTTTCTATTCATGAATTCCATATCTTCACCAATTTCTCCAATCTGCAGGATTGGACCTAGAATTCCTAATCAGTAATCAATACCTACTATCAATTGGAATCAGAGCTGCTCCAACAAATCTCTCAAATATAGGAGCTTTATACTATCACCAGTATTACCCGCCTTTGATCCTTTCACATACAAACCTTCAAAGTTATCTGGAAAATTCCATCAAACTTGAAAATTGATTGAATTTGTGTTACCAACTAAAGTTAAAGCCTTTTGCTGCTGTTCATCCATCCCAACAATTCATACGCGTTCAACTCAATCAACTTCAGAACAGCAATTCAAACAATTCGTAATCAATTCAATTTTCCGTTTCAAAGATGTAATGAAGCATCTGGAGATAATAACCTCGAGTTTCCAATAAATTTATGCCATTCATCGATGTAAATAATGAAATTGGGAGAGCAGAATGGGGACAACACACATACCTGTGGAATCTCGTGATCGCAGGAGGGGGCGGAGCCGATGTTGGGGACACTGTGACCGGATGATGACGTCGCATTCATCAAGAGATACATCTCCGGTGTTTCTGGCCTTGGGGTATGCGGCCTGAGAAACTAATATCACCGCTTCCTATGGCAGACGTTTGCATGTGATTGCATTTATGGCTCAGAGGTACTGAATACTCGTAAATTATGTAGGGAATAGTTCCATTGGCATTTGTGAGTTGGTGAATTGATTACTTTAAAAAAAAGTGGAAAAATGTACAGGAACATTTTATGTTCATTTTCAGAAATTTAGTTGGTTGGAAGTGCTTCAGGCGATGATGCCTTTTTCGAAGGATCCTTCCCAATGTATTTTTTCAGAAGTATAATGAGGACTATCGTAGAAAATGTTCTTTTCTGACGGTTTTTTTGAGGATTTTTTCAGCGTCAAAAATGAATCAACCATTGAAGATGAAGTAAGATGGATCGAATACATGAATCAAAATACTAAGAGTCGGATTTCCTGGGTCAAGTTTCACGAAAAATATATTCAAGATCAAATATCATGGATCAAACACCAATAAAATATCAAAGGTGAAATTTCATGTAGAAATTCTCTTAACGTGTCCATAAATGACCAAAATCCACAGTGATCCCTAAATCTCTTACAAATATAATCATCTCTCCCCATATTTACACATCTGAACCACCTCCAAAAACATCACCCTTCGTCACAAATTAATAACCCTTTGTCAGCATCCAGACAACAACAAGACGTTTGACGTTAGCATTAAGACTAATGCATTCCCATTCGTATCCACCACTTCTCTCCACAAGTCACGTAGTTCCTCGTATTTGCTAAAAGCACCATAGTGTGACTGACTGTTGGAACTCACCCTAAGAGGGTGGATCCACTGTCTAGGTTGAAGTTAAGCCAGCCGTGTACCTAGGATGGCACACAGCTACCCTTATATTCGCCGCATTCATCAACCTCGGGATGAAACTGGGTTTGCCCTGGGCGTTGGTAACAGGTACACCACCATGAAGGATTGGAATAGGAGGTGGCGAGGCGGAGGGGGATAAGTAGTACGCGACGAAAACGTTTGCCGCCATACCAGGATGAGAGACATACTGTTAGTCACAGGGTTCTAACAAATTGTTCCGACACGACTACATCCTCTAGGCGCGTTGTCATTTTCAAGTGAATGTGACCGTATGCACCAGGAGGAGTAGGAGAGGGCTGGAAATGGGTGTAAACGTGCCTTTGAGGATCACTGTTTACCTACAATGTGGTTTGGCTGGTTGTATGTGCTGTCCTGTCTCATTATCATAGACACTTCAGCTATGGGAATTACTATCAAGTGATTCTTGGAGGGAAGAAATAGACATTGATGTTTGTTTACGGTTTCCAGGAAATGATGAGCTGAACAGAAGAGCTTTAGTTTTTGAGCTCTCATTCAAACCTAATTTACCACAATGAGTGGAACAGCGCTGTGACTTTCGATTTGATTTCAGTAGATTTTTCAGCTATTTCAAGTGATGTGACTGACCCCATCACGTCGCAGCTCGGGTTTGTTGTGAGTAAAATTGAATTATATGAAGAAGAAACATCTCAAGTCATTACCTACTTGATTCAAGTTGAATCAACAAATTGGACTGCACAAGTTACCTGTTTCATGCAGTAAATCGTGACTTTATACAAGTAAAATTTAAACTCAATACAATTCAGTAGAATTGAATCAAGTCATAGAATTTACTCGAAACAAGTCGAACCTGACCTGAATCTAGTTACAGAATACACTTGAATTAAATTAAAGCCGACCTGAATCAAGACAAAGAATCAACTTGAATAAAGTCGACCTCAATTTGAATCAGGTCACTAAATCCACTCGAATCAGATTCGGCCCGTCCTGCATTGATCTATAGAATTTATTTAAATCAAGTCATTTCTGACCTGATTTAGACCGCCCATCATGGCATGAAAGAAACCAATTCATGATATGATTTCGTGTTGCGACATTTATACAGGAAATTTTTTTCGACTGGAAACTGATAATTCGTTCATCCGAACCAAACTCTCAAAGGCTTTTGATTCCAGGCAAATACTTATGCGCAATTTGTTAATTTCAATGAACCCTTGGCATGTAAACGTAAAAGTAGAAGTACCTGACCATGAACCACGTGTTCTCACGGTCTGGTGGAATCTGTGCCCGTCATCTAACCACTTCCGGTCCCACGGTTTCGGACATAAATTGCAACTGGCTACACTACGATCTTGCATTTAGCACAGGGGGTCGAGCAAACATACGGCTGGTCTCACTAATTAATCACAGCTTGACAAATCGCCCGTAGCCACTTTTGGAGCTTTTTCCCTCTCGTGATTCGTAATCCGGTTATAGGGAACTTAAAACGTCTATCAAAACAGAAGTTCGAATATATTTTCTGCCGGGAGAAACTTTCATCAAAGTTTTTGATTGAATTACTCTCACCTTTCCTTTTCCTTCTTCGGCGAAAAGTTCTCAACCTTTAAAATGTATCATAAAATCTGGTTATAATAGTCAATATTATGCAGAAGCTCAGGGCTGTAATTAAAATCGACATGTTAATAGAAACAAGTTCATGTTGACTTCCGGAGGAAGCACCAGCTAGTGCTATTCCTTTATACAGAGGTATCCATTTTCCAAACATCAGTGTTGAATTAATGACTATTTCATTCCCGCCAATTAAAATCCTTGTTTCGATAACTGGTTTTCCCGGTGATATGCACTGGAAAGGTAAATGGATATTCCATCAATCAAGGCAATTGTCAGAATCAGAGAAAAGTGAAAGTCGTGAAAAACTCATAATTCTCAAATTATGAGTTCTAGATGAAGCAAAATGAGGAAGCTTCAGCAAAGAAAGTTCCCAGAGGTATTGATTTCACCAATCCCACTCAATCCCCCACCCTACACAAGCGTAACACCGTTCCTTCCCTACCCTACACCGAGCAAACAAACATTGAGGATTCACTCGATGAAAATAGATGCTCGTCCAACTTTTTCAACCGTATTTTGATCACAGAAGCACGACGCCTAGTGACATCCACCCGAATAATCCATTCAGCTCCACTTTACATGCGTATTGCGACTAGTTGAATTGATTTAGACTTTATCACCCTCTTTCGCGAAAGCATACATACCTTGACGCACACATTTTGTATGCAGACTGGTTGTCCCCGTTGGTCATGGTAGATTTTCCAATTGAGCCTGGTATACATTACGACCGGCAAAGCGTCAAAGTGAAGGTAAAGAGCATGACTGAGGGAGGGTGGAGGGGACGGTAGTGTGAGTTCTAGCGTCGTGTCATGCCGGTTTGGGTTTCAACCACCCTTACATAACCAGAGCACCAATGCGCGTCCGTTTAATCAAAGACTTCCTGGATTGTTGGAGCAACCGCATCGTGCCCGCATTACTCTCAAGTGGCACCCAGCTCTCCACCACCCACTTTCTACCCTCGTTCACCGCCTCTACCTCCCCGTCCAACCTGCTTTCAACCCTCAACTGCACTGTGGATGTTTACTCAATGTGTTTCCAACCCCCATACCACACAAGTACTCAGTGAACACGCGTCGCATTTGGCCGTTTCATAACAGCCGTTCCGCGTTATCTTTCTGACCAGCGAGAGAGATGGAATGGTATAAGGGCCCTCAACTCGACATTAACCAAGCCTTCAGCACCATTTATGACTGCTACTGGCAAAGCTAACTGTTTCCGTTTAAGCTCTTGTGGTGTAATAATATTTAACGTTGAAATTGCATTCTTCTGGTGGTTGGGTTTTCCTGGTTAGAGGTATTGGATGGGTTTTTGAGAAAGGGTTGTTTGTTGTTGGAGGAAATGGTATGGAGGGGCTTTATTGGGGGTGAAATCAGATGAAACGATCAGAAGATTGAAAGCTGTCGTGTCGGGACAAGGGAGAGGTTCCAAGTGCGAATTCTTGATGGTTGTATGAATTGGAAAAATTTCCTACCCCGGGGTTTCGTAATACGGAGGCTAAGATACGTTGCCTGGGGTTGGATTAGTCCTGGGGTAAGTCTGTCTTAACCAGATATCGCCTATTACTGGATCAGCCCCCGGTTGGCAACATTGGGATAAGCTTAGTTCCTAAGTGTTGGACCACGGCTGGATTAAGAAGTTAATGGAATCAAGTATGGCAATCAATGCTGAATGAAGTTCATGACAAGGCTATCAACCGTCGGTATATCGAAGCTAAACCTTTGTAACTTTCAGTGTTGGTGATTCCTACCTGTAACGATCATATCTAGCCAGTCAATCAGCCAGGTAGGGTTCAACGATGCATTTTTTAAATCTTCCGATAAAATTCTCATCAACTAACGATAGTGTCTTGATGCTTTGATTGAATGACCACATGATGGTTAATAAATTATTCATCCTGCCAAATATTTTCCAAAAATATGCGACGGAATATCATTTACCCTCAATTTGCTGACCACCAATTTCCCTAATTGCATCCACTCAGTCCCTTGAACCGCCTTAAATCAATAACCTGATCCTCGATTGATTCATACACATATGCACCAGCACCAACACCCACAATTCATTATAATAATATCTCCAGTAGATACCATGTGCATGCAATTAGCAATTAAAATCGTAGATTCAGTAGCAACGGATTCAGGTAGATTGCAGTGGATGAAGCGGCAATAGGGACTATATGATAACATTGCCGTAGCATTTCGATATCGACCCTGGGATTATAATTACTATTTGTACCCAGTGATACATTATTAGTTGGCTGATTTGCATATACGATCCCGTGTGCATTCAGCGCCAAGGTACATATCGAAATATTTGATTATTGCATTATTATGAATACTGGTGAAAAGTACTGACTTACATCATTTTGAGCGAAAGTTGGGGTTATTGGGCCATCGCTTGCCTCCCATTTGTCCGCAATGCGAATTGTCTCGGCTGTCTTCTGCTGCACGGACTTGGATTCGTCAAGCAGTGTCAGCTCATAGAATTCTTGAATATCTGTAAACAAATGAAATTTGGGGATTACTGAGAGGGAACAATTCGGCATTCAGAATGAATACTGGCAACAGCAATCATTTAAACTTTCACATCGAAGTGTTAAACTCAATTAAGACTCACAAAGAGACCGCTTATCCCTGAATTGGTGATAAAGTTTCGAATCATTCGCCGGATAAATTAATTGAAATCCACGGCATTGAAATTAAATTCTGACAGTTCACTTGTGAAGGTCTGAAAATTTGAGAAAGTTCATAGCAGTTATGCGTTGAAACCTGAGGAAGTCAATTTAATTGTCCTTTAAAGATATACAAATCTAGCCATTGGAATTTAATGCTACAAATTTTCCAGAACAATAAATTAAATCAGGAGATAAAGATTTACCACACACGGCGAATCATTGCTGAGAGGCCACAGGAGCTCTTTGAAGAATTTGGTTCAGGAATTCATTTGATCAGAAATTAGGAATTAAGATGTTAATTTCTCATGAACTCTCCATCGAATAACAATACTGGGTTAAACCTGACAAAAATCTCACTTCTCCTTAAATTTGTGATAATGTTTCAAATCACTTTCTGGATAAATTGATTAAAATCCACGGCATTGAAATTAAATTCTGACCGGTTGCTTGTGGGAATTCGAAAATTTGATTAAGTTTGTAACAGTTGTGCGTTGAACCATGATGACATAACTTTAATTCAGATTTAGAGATATACTATAATAGTAATTTTGAATCAGGAGATGGACACGAATTTACCAAACATGGTGAATCACTACCCAAAAGCCACCGATGCTCTTTGAGAAATTTGGTATGAATGGGTAGTACATAAAATCATGCTTTCTCTGAATACCCGAGTTTCATACTCAAATAACCCGAAGGCAATGGTAGTCGGGTTAACTCTGGTCCGTGGGATAGGTCATAAAGGTCACTATATCCGAGAATGTCGCGATAAGGGTAGAACATAATTTTCAATAGTTTAGACCACAGTGAGCAGAGCGAGAATGGAGAATCCAAGACCCCTATGTACATGGAGCTGAGGGGAATATATCATTTACCCCCCAAGACGTGTCTACTGCAGGTCAGGTGTGGGCCTCGGAAACCCGTAACTCCTTGCTATATGAGGGGGAACATTCCGTGGTTACGTCTAGACTGCGACAATTTGCAGATGTGAGTAAATATCAACAGAATGGTGGGAGAGGATCGCTCATCTAATTGCTGCTATGATGGAGACTCGAACGTCAATACGGTTGAGTGAGTTGATATTGATGAAAGTATGATCTCGGAAAGGGAATCATACGTTGGTGGTCACACTCAAGATATTTAATTTCACCCGGAATGCGGAAATGAGAATGGTTCTTTTTCAATGAATTCTTGAGGAATTCAGCATTGGAAATCTAACTTCTGGTCAATTTGAGAATCTTCATGAATTAAGACGTTAGACATTTTTTTTCGGAAATGAGTAATTGAGAATCGAATTTTTTGGGTATTCTTCAGGATTGGAAATCTAAATCCTAAGTAATTTCGCAAGTAATTTGGGAAATTTACAAAATTTGCAATGGCTGCTCAGGAATTACGAATGAGAAATCGAATTCCTAATAAGTGCCAATGGAGTTAGGAATTAGGTATTCATTAAATCAGGAACTGAAAATTGAGAAGCTAATTTCTGATTCATTCCTCAGGATTCTGGAGTAGAGTATCAAATTCGTTGGAATTTAGATGTTGATTTGGTATGAATTATTTAGGATTCGTAATGATCTTTCGAGAATTTTGCATCAGGAATCAAATTCCCAATCTCTCAACAACTCAGAAGTAAGAATGGAATTGTTCATGCTTCTCTTAGGAATTTAGAACTTGGTTCTTATGTTCAGTCCTTTAAAAGTTAAAGATCGATAAACAAATTCCTGGGAATACCGAAAGAATTCAGGATTGGGAATTCAATTCCTACCTGACTGAGTGATGGAATCATTGTTTACAGATTGAAAAACTAATTTTCACTCAATTCCTCAACAATAAAAAATTAAAAATGTAATCCTTGACGAGTTCCCCAGATAATAGTAATTTTGAGAAATTCCGCTAGAATTGATACACAGTAACTCAATTCCTAGTGAGTTCCGGAAATAGAAAGTAAATTCCAATTCCGAAATTCAGGAAATTTATCCATTCCGAAAATTTTAATTTCAATCCTAATGAATTAAAAAGTCAGGGATTTCATCAACAATTCAACAATCGCAATGAAGTTGATGACGTGTAATATAGGAATATAACGCCATTCAAATGATACAATTTGGACATTTGGACCGAATTCCAACCAGGAACTACACATAATACCTGAAAACGCCAAACAATGAGACCCTCGGGGCTGCATCACATTCAGCTGTTAAATCAATTCGATCCCCTGAAATAGTCAAATTAACTTCCATTGAAGCTCTAATCAAGTTCCGTTCGGAAATAATTGAAATGTGATTCTCCAATCTCCATTCTTGTCTCCTTGTGGCTACAATAAATATCTCATTTAACCCTAATCTATCTCTAGAACGATTCAAATCCTCGCAAATCCATCCCGAATTCTCATGAGGAAAAGAATACTTCGAGCACTAGAGAGGAACTAATGTGAGCTGATTTTAATCATCACTCTCCTAAATCTTCATCCAACATCAAGCATCTGCTTATACAATACAGGAGCTAAATAACTCGTTAATAACCTGAGCGCGCTTAATTGTTACCCCAGAAGTTTCGTCTGGTGGTTCCAAAACAGATCAATAATTGGAGGGTACTTTCCCCCGAGTCTTTGATGTTATAATAGCGCGGCGAGAAGTCAAGTTGATTACAAAGCAGCCAAAATAATGTTGATTTGCCCGCTTCCATCAATTAGGAATCATAACCTTACTCTAGTCTCCAAGCAACATCAACATCAATGAGAAGCTCTTGCGCATTTCCATCGAAAAGTTTTGTTCCACAAATTTCAAATTGTTTTCATCCTCGTCAATTATGGTAAGGTGTTCCCAATATTGTTTAGTTTGGTTAGGAACACCATCAAGGGATTCTTACCCTCTGTATCTGATCCGTGATTAGGCAACTTTAACTAAATGTTCAAGCGAATGCATTTCTGGATGAATTCTCCATCGAAACGATTTCTATTCCTGATTTGATTTTCTCCTCTCAGTGCCCAATCAACTATCTGGTTCCCAACTTTAGCAAAATTTTTCAGGGAAGGGTTGAATTATAGATGGCGAGTCAAAATATAATGGATCTTCATTCAACAGTGAGCATCTGCTTAGATAGTGAATAAGCCAAATAACTCTTCAATAACCTGACCTTAATTGCTATGCTTAATTATTACTCCAGAAGTCTCGTCTCGTGGTTCCAAAATAGATCAATAATTACAGGGTAGTTTCGCCCCAAGTCTTTGATGTTATAACAGTGCGGCGAGAAGTCAAGCCGATTACAAAACAGCCAAAAGCAATGTTAATTTCCCCGTTTCCATCAATTAGGAATGCTAACCTTGCTCTAATCCCCAGGCAACATCAACATCAATCAGAAGCTAATGCCCATTCCCATTAAAAAGTTTTGTTCCGCAACTTTCGAATTGTTTTCTTATCCTACCCGTATTTATCAATCTGTCCAAAACATCCCGAATCAATAATTAATCACTTTCCGGTTGTAAGTTGGCGAAGCTTAAATCCATAATGAGGATATACAATCTCCAAAGTTTCGAGTTACTCGCTAGAGATGTACGGAAATGTGTTATGCTCTTGGGATACTAACGAACAACAGTTAAGAGCAGTTGCACGACTGCATTTCATCGATTTGTTGGCTACCCTCAACTTTACTCGGTGCCCTGAGGTGAGAGAGAACGCTGTGGTATATCTACTACTCGTGATACCAGAATTTCAATATCCTTCTGTGATTTATGAGTTCTTGGGTATACAGAAATTTTGGAGTACTAAAAGTTTAAGACTCATTCGTCATACCTGATTTCAGGTCATATCTTCAATCAGGAATTGAAGGCCTATTTGTTAAGAGCCGACCTCAGATGCTGGCATTCGGTCATATCGAGGATCTGATTCCTATTTCCACTCGCTTTGATGAAGACTTACATTTTAATCCTTTCTAATGATAATGACCCAGGTAGGAATTGACGAAGGAAACAGGGCTGGTCAAGCCTTGAACCAAGGCTCATAAATGCTGGATGAGGGCTGGCAACCAAGCTTGGATCAAACCTCATTGAGCCCTGAAATACTAACCATGTTCTCAGGCTGGGTGACGAGGCCTGGGTGAGGCCTGGGAAGAAGGGTTCATTCAAGCCTCAAAATATCAAATATCATTGTTTTTTAAAATATTATCTCATTATTTATGTTTACTAGTATTATTTCACGATTGCTGATTATCTCATAACTTCCATTATCAAAAGGAATGGGAAAAAAAATTTGCACCCGCCGGGATTCAATCCTAAGTGTTTCTGATCTGTAGTCCGATACGTTATCCACTTGGCCATTCGGACAATTGTTGAAATGTAGGATTTCATTTTGGTATAAGAAGTACTGGGCGTGTATTGTATTTGTTTTTCCGTTTCAACCATTAACAACTGTTTTTTTTGTATTCCAATATATCAATGAATCAAAAACTAATTAATTCATTTTTTTAACGAAATTTGGGAAGCCTCTCTTGCCAGGGGCTGCCGCAAGCCTTGTCCAGATCTAGCTCATTTGGTTTGACGGGAGGTCACGGTAATGCCTATTGACTGGATAGAGAGACTTTTCTTCGTTGATAAATATGAAATTATTGACAAAGAAGGTAACAATTGGTTGGAAGGTTACCTTAGTTGAGCCTTGGGTGAGCCTTTCCGTATTCCGTCCTAATACTCCAAGTCTGAACTAAGCCTGAATTAAGACTCCCCAAAAGCCCTATCTATCACAGTCATTTCAGGCTGAAGTGAACGCTAAGAGCAAGCTTGCTCCAGACTTGTGTCACTGAGCCTCGTCAAACCAAGGCTCGTACAAGCTTGTTCCCATCGTCAGCTTATTTAATTCCCACCTGGGGAATGGATGAGAGTGACTTTTCCCAAACCTAATCAGGTTCAATTAAAATCGCCTTACCCGTCCTGAACCCGATTCACGGTCAAATCCTCACGCTCAATTTCCACTGGCTTTGATGAAGACTCACATTTCAATTTTTTCGTTCAGAAATATTCCATCTAAAAAGACAATATTTCCCAACTACTTCCGATGCTATCCACGAATGAATTCATATGGATTATGTTTACCATGTCGATATATCCTATAAAATCTTGGTAATTTTCTTGTAGATACTTCAGTGGAATTTCATCCTAGCCAATGTCTGGTGTCTTATCTTTTGTCGCAGGCAGAAGAAGGATCGTGTGTCTCTCGTGAATCTGAAAGCGGAGGCTTATCAGCTTCACCATGAGGATAACCGGAAGAATTTGTTACCAACCTCATCCGTAGCTTCCATCGATATTGAGCATTGAATTTGTGAGGACAGAGAGTGTTCATAATATTTCTGTCAGCCCATTTTCTCACTGTTTTTACTGGACTGAACAATTTTCTCGGAGGGGATTCATAATCGGGATTAATGGCGCATAATCACAAGGTATATCTTCATACTTCAGTGGATATTTTAAAATACGATAATTTTTTTTGGGGATGACTGTCGTGGGGGTGAAATACTGAAACGTCTTATTGGAGATGGCGATCCGAATCAAGGTCGACTGGCGGCGTCCCCTTATTACATTATAAATTCTCAAATAATACGACTGCTGGGAGACAATATATCAGAGGAATTCTCTAAATGGATCTCGAAAAGTCTCAATCGCATGATTTTTCATGCAAAATTTTTCCGCAAAAAAATTGGTCTGACCGGAAGAAAATTCATGTTTCCATCATCATGATCATCGTAATTACCATCGTGATAATCATTACGAATAGTACCAATAACGTCCTCAATGAAGATAATTGCGGAGAAAAATAACAACCGGTCGAAGACTCCAACTGATGTTTTCACGCCCAGTTCTCATTTATCGCATTCCTCCCATCCCAAGAGCTGGCGATTTATCGAGTGGGATTGGTGTGAAAAAATTTATGCTGCATCGACAGAAAGATTCTCTTGAATTCAAGCACTGAACACAATTAGTCGGAATGCCCCGAAAAATTGAGGGTACCGCTGCAGCTGATGTATTCCCATCGAAATTCAGTCTATTTTTTCTTCCATGTATCGTCAGGGGATGTAAATGCAAAATCCTCATGGTAATGAACTAAAAGGCATTTTAATTTCATTATCATCAATAATTGTCAATTGATTACAATTACGGAACGTCATTATAATACGATTAACTTATGGCTGTAGTATGATATAATAGGATTTGTTTCTTTCCCATCACGAAAATGTAAAACGCTACATGAATGTCACTCCCCTTTGGTTTTATTTCAATAACAGGGTCTGTTAAAAGAGAAAAAACATGAATGATGTTTTGATATTATAAAATTTCACAGTGCCACTCCTGCACCCCTGATTATGATTCAATATCCCGAGAGCATGCGAAACGTTAGAAGACTTGAAACCCATTTCCCACGCTTTTCACTATGAATTTATACCATGAATATTTTTTGAGACCGCAGTCACGCGAGACTACATGCAAGTGTTTCATGAAAGTTACTGAGTTCAAGTACCGTAGAGGCGCGGTTTTATGCTGCTTAAAATTCTTATCGCGGGGGTTAGTCAACGGAATTAAAAAGCCATTTGGAATAACTTCCGAGGGAGAGAAAGTTTTTTTTTTTTACCGGTGGACATGGGAGCGGTTGATTTTCTGTGGCATGAAACAAGCATGTGGTTGAAGACGAGGAATTTCAGCAGATTTATCTCAGTTCCAGTTGAAGTTCGAATAAGAGTCAGTGTCAGAGATTGATCTATGATACTTTTTTCCGTATCTGATCCAGTCATCAATTGAATCAATCTCGGATCCAGATAACTCTCATTTCTCATCAGATGCTCTCATCTTAGTACCTGTTCAGGTTTGTGGATCTCAATCAGGCAGATGAGGCTCAGTGATGGAAACCAATGTCATAGGTTTGGATTAGATAGAGGTCAGTGACTTCGAACCTGAACAGGTCTAATCAGGAATACAACATCAGTGAATCCTTCTCACTTTCAGCTCTATACTTTATTCGCGAGTACTTCATCTCATTTAAAGTCTCACTCCAAATAACTGTCAATACTTTTTGCCGGAAGGAACACATGTTTTTGTTCCTCTGCTTCTTCGAATATTCCTATCAGCACTAAAATAGGGAGCCAGCGAGGAAAATTGCTACAGCGTTTCTCTATAAAGCACGTACTGCGGGATCAATGCTGGACGATCGTTGCAGAATATTGATTCGTAATTAACACAAGCTTTATAACGAAACTTTGGTTTGCAATTATAATTTACTGATGAATTTCTAAGAGAATAGCGAGCAATTATTATGCAGAGGATGCTTCTATTTGATTTGCCTTCGGCGTCAAAGTGATGAGGCTTGTGTTCAGGTACGATATAATAAAGTATTATAACAGAAATGGAAAGATTGAATGGAAGTAGAAAAAGATTGAAATTTAGATGCGCAGAAAAACGCGGCACGAGCTCATGAATGTGAAAGTGATTCGACGGTGTAGCCTCCGGAGTTTCAATAATCAGAATAGTTCAGAATAGTTCAGTCAAGATCGGGGGAGGGTATCTGCTTTATCGTCGGAAATGATAGATATATCATTCTTGATGTAGATATACTTTCTTCTGAAGTAAAAAAAGTTGAGCTCATACACCAAAATGATATAAAATCACCATAAAAATTAGCCTCATCACAAATCGAATTCATCCACATATCAAAAAGCAATTGTAAATGCCTCATGAGCAGTTGTGCATCTAGTCAAACCTTCACCATGAATTTCCCCAGTATTCCTACTTCGCGGAATTAACAAGAACGATAGAAAGAAACTTCATCAGCGGCAATCATAGCAGGTCCATATAGGATTCCTCTAACTAGCCTTCAACGTTGTGAAGCTTGTGTTCAGATACGATATGATGAAGCATCATTACAGGAATGAAATAATTGGATGAAGGCAAACAGATTGAAATTTAGCTGGGCAGAACCATGCGGCACGAGCTCATGAATGTGAAAATGATTCGACGGTGTAGCCTCCGGAGCTTCAGTGATCAGAATATTTGGGGCTATTTTAGACGAGGGTCACTGATGTATCGTCTGCAGTGAGGGATATAACACTCAAGATGTATATACCTTTTCCTAGAGGAGAAAAAAGTTGAGTTCATACACCAAAATGATATAGTATCACCATAAGAATTAGCCTTATCACAAATCTAATTTATCCACATCTCAAAAAGTAATCGCAAATGTCTCATGAACAGCTGCATGTCTGGTTAACTTTTTATCCTGAATTTTCTGAGTATTTCAATTTCGCGGAATTAACGTGAACGACAGAATGAAATTCCATCAGCGTGAGTCATATCACGTCCACGCAGGACGCCCCCGACCAGAATTCTCATCAAGAGAAACACATTTTGCTGTCCTAATCTGATGGTCCGTCACTAACTTCAAAAACTGGCAACAAAAAAAGGATGAAAAAAAAATAATAATGGCGAAAATAAAATGTGGATTCACCTACCGGCACTTGGACGAGTAAGATAAATTATTGGAGAGGTATCTCGAGGTTACGGGACTCACCATTTATCATCTTCTTCATATTTATTATGGGACCCTTTCCGTCCGCTGCAGTATGAGGTATTTATTCGTATCAACTTACGGGAGTGGAGAGGCTCCGGCAGATAGCCATCATTACTCATCGATCGAGCGATGGTCGGTCTTCGAAGTTACGGATTGATGTATTCATAGGGATAAGAGAGGGAAAGGACAATTTCATTATGGGAATCGTAATGATAATTTCTCTAGCTGAAGCAATATCTGATTTCAAGGGTGTTGAGGCTTGATGATAATTTGCCAGATTTTGGGTGGATCGGGAATAGGAAGTGAGTGGCTGATTGAGTCGGGATGTGAAATAAAAGAGAGATTTCAGCCGCAAGGCGAATCTATATGTTGTCACTAAAGTCAATGATACTTCCACTATTTACACCATAAATGGTGTAAATGGCTTGATAATTATCCACAAATGAAACTGATTATTTTCCACTGATAACTCCGTATTTGACCCGATAATTGAAGATGAAATAACCGTGATAATAACGATTGATGAATGATACAATTTTATAGGGATGACCGTAAATACCGAGATGTATACCCTATACGTGATGAATTGATACCGATCCGGGTTTTCCAAAAAACGATGTGAACCCCATGCCTGATGAATGCGTACGCCCGCGAGGGCTGGTCGACCCCAATAGCGTCTCGAACTCTAAACCCGACCTCACCAGATTATTCCTGACTGACCCATACCGCGAACCAGTCTCAATTTTAAACAAAGGGAATCATGTGATTCTTATGGTGCTATGTAAACTTTATGAATCGTCTTCTTCATCATTATAAGGATTTTATGGATTAGAATATACTTTTTACCATAGGAACTCGCCAAGCAATCATCAATTGACATTTTATTTCCTCACGAAATGGAATTGAAGATAAATTGTTTCGAAGAAATAATTAACCAAAGTAAACGTTGTTATCCATTTCCAAGGATCACGAACATCCGAGTAATCCATTGGCGCATGACTCAACTACTTCGAATCCACAGGATGAATGGACCTTTGGTCAAGCGAGAGCGACGCAAATGGATTGGAACGGCCCCGGGACCTATTTCCAGTTGTCTCTCATCTGACAGAAACAAGACACCACCGATCTACTTTTTTTCTTATACATTTTCACGAACCGGAAGGAGTACTTACGACAAATGAACCTTAGGAGGTCCCGGGAGTACTAAACTCACAGGGCACATGTTACACTGTCTGACCGCAGTAATGCCGTTTCTACTTGCTACTGTGTTCATCATCGTAAAAATGCTTTATATGGCTTTTGTTTTATTCGAGGGTTGTAGAATTTTTATTCGAAATGTTTATGCAATGAAATCACTGAGAGAAAGAAAGGAACCAGTTTGTTGATTAGTTGATTTTCTACAGGGTATAACTCAGGATCTGATCACGGTTAATTATTCCAGAAGTGCAATGCAGTGCAGACTACGATCTAATATACAGTTGCACGTATAGAGTCTCGGATAATTTCGTTCATGTTTCAATTTCTCACTGACAGAAAAACTTTTATTCGTAAAAAATTCATCTACATCAATTGTCGACTGAGAAGGTGATGACGACGTGTTCAATTTCGCCAAGAACTTCATAATCGTTTTGAATCAGGAAAAACTGATGATAACCTGATCATTCCCCGATCACTATAACCTTATTTTATTTCGAATGTTTCGCCACAAACTAACAATTGTTGAACAATTCTAATGGAGTTGTAGATTCCAGTAATTTAACGACGTAAAAATAAAACGTGGAAAACGTGACACGCCGAAGGAGTTCTTTATGTCACTTGGCTTTAAAAACGAAGAGAATCTACGATTGAGGAAGTGAATAACTGATGAAAAAACTTGGACGCGTAATACCAAATTATGCTTGAAATTTAGCAATGGATTGACTTAACAATTACCAAATACACTTGGTTTTAACCAGATATTGGTGTTTGAATATGACTCCGCCCTTTTTTGTTCAAATAAAACACATTTGCTTGTTTAGAAAATTGAAAAAAAGTTTATTGAAAGTATGCTCCATCTGCAGCTGCAACCTTTACCCATTTTTCAGGTAATTTACGTATTCCTTGCCTGAAGAAATCTTGGTCTTTTGAGCTGATCCAATGATCAAGCCAAATTTTTATACTTTCGTATGAAGTGAACCGTTCTCCCGTAAGATCTGACTGTAGTGTTCGGAATAAGTGGTAATCAGAAGGAGCTATGTCTGGCAAATATGGGGGGTGGAGTAGCACTTCCCAGTCCTGTCCATCTAAATATCTTTTCACAACTTGGGCGGCATGCGGTTTGGCATTGTCATGTTGAAGAATTAATTTACTGTGCCTATTCACCCATTCTCGTCGTTTTTCTTCTATGGCTCGCTTCAAACGCATCAGCTGTCGTCGGTCAACTTCTCCATTAATAGTTGGAGAGGGTTCGAGCAACTCATAATATACAACACCTCTCTGATCCCACCAAATGCAGTGCATAACCTTGGCACTGTGAATATTTCTTTTTGGCTGGGATGGGCCGGGTTCACCTGGCTTCACATGAGCTTTTTGGCGTTTAGGATTCTCATAATATATCTATTTTTCATCTCCTGTGACTATTCGATGCAAAAATCCTTTTCTTTGCTGCCTTTGCAATAGCATTTCACAAATTGTTTTTCGACGTTCCATGTCTGCTTCTTTCAATTCATATGGAACGCAGTTACCAACTTTTTGAACCATTCCCATTGCTTTTAAATGCTTTGCAACAGTTGATCGTTCAACATTTAATGCTACAGCCAGTTTGGCAACAATCCTCTGCCAATAATTCCTCCAATTCAGCATCTTCAAATTTTTTTGGTGGTTTTCCATGTTCTCTGTCCTCAGTGCCAAAATCATTATTTTGAAATTGTCGAAACCATTCCTTGCAAGTTGTATCAGATGGAGCATACTCACCGGAAATCTCCACAAGCAAACGATGAGTTTCCGGTACACTTTTCTTTCCAATATAATAGTGTAATAACACTTCCCGCAAATGATGTTTACTTGGAATGAAAATCGACATTGTCACGGAGGGAAAAACACTTGTTGCTTACATTTAAACCAAATGTCACGTAGTGCGTTTGACAACTGACATAAAGTACTATCGAATACAAGTGTTGCCATTTAATAGTGCACGTAAGCAGTACTAAAAACGATATCTGTTGAGAAAAGGCGCAGTCATATTCACACATATTTCAATACTAATGTTGACGGTTCGAAAGTTCAATTTTAACTGACTTGGAAAATGGTAGATTTTGCGAGTCGAATATATGAGAGTCAAGAGAAGGATGAAGAGCTGGGAGATACCGAGGCGACATAGGTCAGTGAACGAAATGGAAAGTGGATATTCAAAGTGGAGGGAATTAGATCGATGCTAGCGGCCTCGACTGGCCAGACAAATACCCAGTTCACAATGATGTACTTATCGGGTTCCTCGAGATGAGGCATCACACAGAGCCTGATCATCGCCTCAGGTCGATACCCCCCCAAAAATCTAGCCATAATTCCTAATTAGACTCCCCATCCCCACAAATATTGACTTCTTACATCTCCTCCCCTTGAGGCAAAATGTAAGGCACAATTCCAGCTTGGACGACCTTCCTCATGATGCTAATTAATTTTTCATAATTACGCCTCTGCACTTTCAAACACAGAATAAATTAATATCCCCTCCGTACCTACACCCCTGGCATTAATTACCTCAACCTATAATTAACAACAATCTATACCTCATTTTTACATCAATCCTCCCTCTTTCTAAAATTCTTCGCCCCACCAGTATTATGAATAATTATGCACCATGTAAGGATGTAAATTTTCCGACTCTCCAAACCCCAGCAGATGATTCTCAACAGAGCAGAAACTAGAGATTTATCGTGTAAGCTCTAGACTCAGTGGCTGCATCGTACGTGCAGCTAAGTATAGGTAATTATCCCGACTCCGGAGTCGCAATACTCATGCCTCTTCCTCCCCCATCCCCATCCTTTCACCCACTTAACCATTGTTTTCACTGTTGCCACTCCCCCTCTCCACTAGGTGTTTTACCTCTCGAATTTATAACATTCGCTAAGCTACCACCCGACGAAAAATAGCTGTGCGTACATTTTGTTGGCAATTGTAGGGCAAAAAAAGGCCCAAGAATATCAAGAATAGAAAACAAAAATGGCGGAACAATAACCGCGATGTCGTCGGGTCTGCTGTAACGCGCCAATTAAAACCCTTGTGTGTAGGTATCATCCTGGAGAAAACGATTGCAAAAAAATACAAGTACAAGAGAAAGAAAAAAAATAAAACACTGGGACAATGGAAAAAGTTTATCTCTAATTCTCCACTATTTACTGCGACACTCTTCTGCGAGCGCTAAAGTTGCCGACGTAAAACCGATTCTAGCAGGCGCTGAAAATGGTGGCAGCATTTCGCGTGACGGGGGGGGAGGGGAAGGAGAGAGATGAAGGGAGCGCAAGCGGTTTCGTTGACTAATCGAGAGCCCCCCGGGCTCGGCAATCCAGACAGAAACATTTATTGCTGGACTCGGAGAATGTATACACGAGCTTGGTTCCGGGACCGTTTCTCTGTAATAAACGTCCGGTGTGCATTTCCAGTGCCACGAGTTTTTCATCTTTTGTTTGATGCAGTGCAGGAGAAGGAGGAAGGAAATATTGGAGAATATTAATTTCTTGGGTATTGAGGACAAGTCTTATGATGAAATTGGGAGAATTGAATGAGGGCCATTTCATTATTATCATTTTTATGGACTTCCAGTCCCTGTTCGGACCAGATTAGGCACTTTGCATTTCTCCGTGCATGCGATAATTCGCTCTCCAGTCAGGATCGATATGGAAATGACAGGAAGCCTATGTCAGTATAGAGGATTGCTATATTACCGACTTCCCGCTCGCCAGACGAGATTTGAACCGGGCACCTTATGAAATCCTAAAACTACCGTGAAGTCATGAATTTACAATGAGCTTATGTTAGTAAAGAAGTTAGATGTAATAAAATTGATGTAATGAGATACTGAAGTTGAATTATGGACTCGTTCACCGTCAAGAACTCCAGCAACTGCACCCCTCTTTATAAAAAATGAATTCCCACCTCAAAGAAGATGAAAACCTTTCAGAACAGCATAGGAATATTAATTCTGAATGAAGTAATTCCTCTCTCGAATGAAGTTCTCATTTCTTCAAAATGAGTTCTCAACGTTTTCCTAATTTCCCAAAAATAAAGCAGCCAAAAATTTTAATTAAAAAAAATTCAGTACCTTGCAATTGACAATATCACACAGCTGTTTTGATATTGTAGCACACAAGCTATGCAGGAGAAAGGAGGCCAGGGGGTGGGGTGGGGGTGGAGTGACTCTACGTCGTTGGCACTGAGCTAGGTCAGCGTCGTTTCGTAATAAACTCAGTGGGTAATATCGCAACGCCTGGGACCCGACTCGACACGAACATGCTTTCAGCTTTAA
This sequence comes from Diachasma alloeum, assembly GCF_001412515.2. Classification (NCBI taxonomy): domain Eukaryota; kingdom Metazoa; phylum Arthropoda; class Insecta; order Hymenoptera; family Braconidae; genus Diachasma; species Diachasma alloeum. Next base: position 879,838 of record NW_021680361.1, read on the forward strand.
AGCACGAAGTGTACATTTGGCTTCTTGTGGCTGATAAAAACTATTTTACAACTCGAGCGAACGAAGTGCAACTGACCAGGCAGACGGAGGGTGATACATATAAAGGTATATGAGACAAAACAACGTGAGTTGAATTCGTTTTTTCGGGAATCCGTACAATTTTAGTCGGATCATTATGATCCGACTTAAGTTTAAGAGGGAAAAGCATATAGAGTGAATTTGAAAATTTGGGAAAATGATGGAAAATCGATAAGCTTCGAGGGAACAAAGCTATGAAGGAAGTACTATGAGAATGTACAAATGTATTGCCAGCGTCTAAACAAAAATTGGTCTAGGCTCAGATGAATTTTATGAGACTTTTTACTCGGTAAGCCCTTGATATTACCACCTACAACTTGTAAGTTAGAAACTCCTACGGAGAAAGCAAGGGAATCAAATCCGCACGTAGACATTCTAACCGAAAGCTAGTCTTTACGTAAGCTTCGGGTAAATTCCCATTTTTCCGAGCGAGAGGCAAATATATTGGGGTTTTTTCCTTAACGTCGGGTGAACAAAAGTTTTTGACAATATAAAGTTTTCACCTGAGTTTACCGGAGAAGTATGGAAGATGTGGAAAGATTATTCGGACGAAAAAGGTTGGAAGATAAGATATTTCGTGCGATAGACATTGATTTCTTCCCGAAGAACATCTTGAACCTTTCAGAATCATTTCAGATAAGGAATGGGCCAGTCATGTTGACTGCCATATGTTGAGTCAGGTTTGGACAGAGCTTGGTTGCCGGTGTAAACCTAGACCTTGAAGAAGCTTGCCACACATTTTAGATCAAGAGTTGTGCACCCAAGGCAACCATTCCTAGATTACAATTATGACACGGCTACGAGGTCTTCGTTTGGGATGTCAAAATGGAAATCCTCTGGCCTGTCATCTCGATCTCAGTAGATTACAATCTATTTTCTCAGACATGTGTTGGACTGTCATAGTGGTCAAATAAAATTCTGATTATTTCAGAGACATGTATGTGAAAGCTAGACAATATGCATTCTTCTCAACTAAATGCAGCGATGATCCTCAATCCCTCATTTTTCCATGCAATTATTATGAAACCTCGAGAGAATGTTGGAAAAATCTCGTAATTACACCACAAACAATATAAATTGCACCGCCTAGCACTATTCTCTCATGCCTCTTTACCACGCAACGAGTCATCAAAAGGTGTCACAAGCATTTCACGTGACACTGATATGCCTCTGTGTGTCCTGCAGATAATGTAGTAAATGCTTGAACAAAGGCAAGCACGCATAATGCACCACCCAGCAGCTGTACTACAGTATAACAACACAGACTGTAGTACGTGCTTCTATTATAACGGATAAGGGACAACTCGTCAGTCTGGTAGGACAGTCACAACTGGGATACGCAGATGAAACACCACATTTCTGGGCTACAGTGTGACAATGAGAAAGTTTCACCAACTCAATTCAATGCTCACCCACTCGTTCAACACCTGATGGCATCGGAGTCACGTGTTGAGTACTAGTTCTAAATCCCTGCTGGTCGTTCGTCTGAGTAAGCGAAAATGACGATTCTAACGGGCCGATACTGAATGAAAATACGTCGCTGGAGGTTAGTTCATGCCAATCGTTATTCGATTCACTAGATTTTTTCCTCGGAATCTAAACCAAAGAAGTATGAAAACTGTTGTTCATACAGAAGAAGCCGATAATTTTGTAGATTATGCGATACGACGCCGAAGATGCAGTACAATCCCAGCCTGCTGGATTTCGATCGGTAAGAAGAAATTCTATATTATCGACGGTAATCACAATGAGAGATACTACATTGAGACCATGTTCTATCATAAGTCCCTGCTATCATGTCAGACTGAGTCCGACAGACTTGGTTAAACCTCGAAAGTAGGACTAGACGATTTTTAAGAGGTTCCAAGTAGAACAGAAGTCCCTCAAATTGATTGAAGTGGTTTCAATATGGTATTTCCATATTGACCGGAGACCCTAACACGAGGAGAAAAGGAATAGATGCTGGATAATAAAATGTTGATTGAGTACGAAAACTTTCCGAAAGGTGAAATAATTAAGGAAGTAATCGAATACTAAAGAATTTGGAATTAAATTGTAAAATTTTCGGAATGCAGAAGTAATTCAATCTCGACGGTTCATGAAACTTTTAATAAGCTCTCCCCATAAAACCGACTCATATTCTAATGAAAATTACTGAGAATAGGGGTGAGTGAGAAATTTCGGGAGGCAAGTTTATTAAACGTGTTTGAGGTTGGTGATATAGTATCATATGCGAAAGTTCTATTTCAACGTTGAATATTCCCAGGATCTCCAGCAACTCTCGACATCTCGTTAAATGACGCCATCTGCTGGTGTATATTATTTCGGGGAACATGATGTATGCAGAAATGGTTGGACTACACGATGCAGATGGCCTCATAAGTGCGGTCGGGGAATCCCCGTCGATAGCATAAGTCTTGTTTATAGGGATCTGGGGAAAGTGGGAGGCAACGAGGGATTTCATCTCCGGGGGATGGTCGTTGCGTATTAGCAAGATATTACGTAAGGGGAGTCATAATTAATTAAGTATTGGACGTGAAAATGTGCATAACTTGGACCAATTATCGGAAAACTTATTTCTGCTGGAAAATTTAATTGTTCTGGAATTAATACCTGTATGTGCAAGACAGGTTTATCAATTCTTTTGCATTATTATAGACGACGGAGCATGGATGAGATTATAGAAAATTAATTATCGATGCAGTAAAGGGGAGTTACGCAAATGAGAAAGGTTTTCACTGGCAACAATTGAAAACTGCTAAATATCAAAGATGTGAACAACAAATATCTGTGATTGCTCCGTCGCTTGTCCCATTCCTACCAACATTTTTCATTATCTCCCATCAATATATAATCAAAAATGCCAATAGAATCACCAAGTAGCAATCAATTTCTATCTAATAAGTAAATCACGAAAATTTGGATTTTCCGCTTTCACCTAAAATCAATAAATCATTCATTCAAATACCTTCTTTAGGTGCAACATAACCGTGTACTTCGCAGTAGCTGCCAGCGGGTCCAGTAGCTCCCGGTGTATCAAGTGTAAAAAGTGTATTAGCCGATGACATAGTGAGCCCATCCTCCGGGGTCTGCAGTAGACTCGAAGTAGGACGATTGTGTTGTTGACCTCGATGCTGATGACCATGATGTAAATGTTGTTGGGCCGTCCCAATTTCATCGCGTTTACACTTTGAGCAACGACGCATCTCAGACCTAACGCGCAATAGCCAAACCATACCGAACAGTGCCATAGCAACATCGAAGACCCCCACACTCGACGATTGCTTCATGCTCGTTGGTACACGGTCATCGAGGCAAGTCGCGTCTCCACGATACATCACCCCCAACCCCGTTAGCTTTCAGCGTGTCCAACCAATGTCTCACACAAAACACACGGGCAAGAACCTTTGTAACTTGTCGACTCTTTCTTATCCAATTTCAGTCGTGGTCCAACCCCTCATCGACTGATCGATTGCTCCTACTCCCTGCTTATCATCTCCTTTTCGGTAAATGCGATCACCTTGTGGGATTCTCTCGTAGGGAAGAATTACCGAATCCGAGGGTGTTTGTCACGAACATTTACCCTCATCGGAGTCGTTAGTCGGTCAAAGCCGTGAGTCATCAACTCAATAGAGTCCCATCTTTCATCCTATCTTTACTTTCGAGGTTCTCTCAGATATTGAGCAAATTACAAGTAGCATTCTGTTTGATGCAATCGTGTCAGTATAAAAATAAGAAAACGGCTCTTTCTGCTCTTCAATAAAACTAAGTGAACTACCACTTCTTCAATGTTTTCTTTCTTTACCCTTCTGAGGGGATAAAACATCAGTTATTGGAAATACTTGGCTTTCATCTGGTGCATTCTATTCTGGTGCACTTTGGTTGAATGCAAATGGAAAATCGTGACATTTGAGTTGGGATCGTAAAGCTTTCATGGTTTGGCAGGATACTGGAATGTAAAAAGAAATCAACCAACTTATGTAGGTCCGATATGAGGATGAGGAGGAGAGAAGTGAGACGTTGGGTATAAGGCTCTCGAACGTAAGTAATAAGATTTCTTGCAGCTGAGAGAGAATGCATTCTGGTGAAAATGCAAATGTCACTTTTTCCAGGTCAAAATAGTGGAAACACGATTGTACATCCCCATTGTGATCTCTCGTGTTTTTTTCTCCCCCGGATATTGAAATGAATCGTCGGCTTTTCTTTTGTTGATATTTTATCAACCGTTATAATTTATCTCTTCTTTCACCGGATTTTTCACCTGATGTCCTGAAAAAAAATCGTCAGTCAATCAGAAACTGATGAAGTGATTGGATCCCATTCACTTTTCTTTTTCAATCCTCTGACGTGCAATTGACTTTGAGATTCAACGTGTGATGTTGGGGGAAACGAGGAGTTCAAGGGTTCAATCACACCAGACAGCTCAAATACTGGCACTTGCGCATCGCGTGTTACAACAATTTTCACGTGCACATAACTGACACTTCATCTCGACGTTATCGTTGGGGGAAAGTTTCGACGTATACACGCCTAGGTTTCTCTTGATTTTTAGGAAAAAGCGATACCCGAGGGAATCGATACTAATGCTGTCAGTGGCAGAATATTTTCCTTTGGAAAATCTTTGGAGAGGGCTTTTGAGGCAATCGAAAGAAAATATTTTGATTTTGATTTTAGTTAAGCATTTCGATTCAATTAATTTCTATTCTATTGGTGACTTAGGTTCCATCGGTGGATGAAGAACCGTATGGGCGTGTTTTTCATCAATGAATTATGAGGCTGTATGTACAAAAATCGCTGTAAATTCGGTAGCCGGCTTGTGACGGAAAATAATAAATTTTGAGGGCGGGAGGGGGGTGGGGCAGCGACCGATATAAAGAATTGTTCGACAAACAACTGGTTTTGCAGTAAACTGTACAATGGAGCCGGTGGTTGATTCATGGCCGAGACACATAGAATAATACTGCGGACTCAATTCCGCATGAGTACTTACTGTGCAGGGATATTTCGATTGAGTGGAGTGAAGTTTTCATTATGTTTTAACATTAATGGGTTGGGGTATAAATCACTGATTTCCGGGCTCTCAATTTGTTGAACAAAACTGAATAAATTGACTTCAATTAATTACTTCCTACCATGATAGACACTCATAGAAATGACATATTAGTAAGCAGTCCATTTCGTCAAAGACTTCTTCGTTATCTTTTTTCATAGAGGGTCACGAGGGTCAAAATTATAAGACGGACATTTCATCCTTGAGAACGATACATGATTGTCAAGTATGAAGAGAGAAGAATAATATCCTCATTGAGGCGATGAGGTTCACAAGGGTCAAGATTGCAATTGACCCTTATGAAGGTCGACCGCCAGCATGAAGATTTGTTTCCGTTGACCCTTGATGACGTTCACAAGGGTGAAATCAATACCAGATGCTAGATCGCAAAGGACCTTTTTGCTTACCCTTTGCTCACCCGATTCCAATAGAAATTGTACAGCAAAAAAAGCTAAATTCTTTATAAAAATATTATCTCATCACAAATGCCTTTCTACAAGATTCATCCTGCGCAAACTTAGACCTCCCGTTTGTATCCAGGAATCGATTGCCTAGGACAGCAACCAAGGGAGAATGGGTAAACAAGGTCTACACGAACCACTACTCGGATATTCTCTTTTCAATGGCTCTATTTTCTCTCCTCCCTCTTTCTAGTGGTACGTTTACACTCCGGTATTGTCAAACCGAATACCCAGTTGAATTTCCCCGTTGGATCAATGATTCGTAGACTATCGAGCTTCATCTTGAAACATGGTAAATAATTCTTCAACTTGAAGAATTCATCTCACAAAATGTGTGCCTGCTTTTTTGCTCATACCAAGTCACTTTGCGAATTCAGATGGGATGGTACGGCGAAGAAGACTTGTCCCTGCATCATGATATCGGCGAGGGCTCTCTAATAGAGTTTAATCCCTTGGGAAAACTTCACGGGTTGGTGGAAGACGTAGTATAACCATAATCGATTTTCCGGAACTCCTTCAGGGATGCAAATTCCACTTCAGAATTCCAGTGTTGGGGCTGAACAAACCATTCAACGGCTTTATCCGGAAATGCAATGATTACTATTATGCCCAGATTTGGATTCATATGAAGCGCTGAGGTACTCCTGCACGCTTAATTGCTCAGCTGGAGGTGATACTACGTGAGTGCGGAGCTCTGGAGATTATAGTTTAGTAGTAACAGGTAAAACAGAGAATTCATTTTAAATTGCCTCCTTTAAAAGGAGAAGATACATTCTCAAGAAACATCCTAAATTTCTGTTGAAAATGTCTTCCAATAAAATGAAACAAACATCATGAATCTCTTTGCTGTAGTTTGCTCCCCTTCGTCTTCAAGGTTATTCTTTTCTGTGTCGGGATATGGTGAAGACTTTTCTGCCTGTTGCAGCAGTTGTCTAAGCTAACAGTGACGAAGATTGCGGACTGTGACATTGCAGGATTTCCCTTCAAGCTGCAAGAAGAGTAGACCCTTCTCTCAAGGAATAGGTAAAGCAAGTCTTCAAGTCAAATTGAAGATCAAAGCTTTGGTTCTTGATGCAGGAGTTAACTAAGTAATTTGACAAAGAAGTGAACTGGTCCTAGAAGCTATGAGAGGATGAAGACTCTCCTTTACACTGATGTCGAGACTTTTCTTTTTGTTGTAGTCAAGTGCATAATTCAACCGAGAAACATGCTTTTCCCTTAGGCTATAAGAATGAAAGCTTTCCCTTCAAGCTAATGTGCCAGGTTTTTTCCTCGTTACAGTAGTTAACTGACAATGAGTACTTCCATGAAAAAGCAAACTTTCATTTTAAGTAGATATTCACAACTCCTGATTATTGCGGTAGTTATTCGAATCAAATGTCTTTGGGCCATGGGACAGATTCATGGAAGATTCCATCCCAAAACCTTCACACCATTCATTCTCCTGATTCCAAATAATCTACCGTGATCTCGGTCGAAACTTACTGCAATCATCTTTTCATAAATGAGATGATAGGCACTCATTAATCAGCTCTGTCAATTCTCCTTTCAAAAACTAAATTTTTCTTTCAGGAACCCTGATCATAAGAAACCTCATTTGTCCAATCTTCTCCTTTCAGACTCCACTGTATTGTCAGCAATCTAACCAAGCAGAAATTTTTTCAATTTCAAAACAGACACTCCAAAAAGTATTAATCCTTTCCTGTCGAGAATAATCTCATCAAGAGATTCATTCATGAGATTCTTCATTCTGTAATTTTCTCCTCCAATAAACGAAAACTTTTTTCAAGATAAAATAGCAGAGAATTCTACTGGATAATTAATGAATGAAGTTTGCTCATTCTTCGGTACCATTCATTGTTGATGATCTGGAAAATTGCCCGGGTAGAAATCCATTGAAATAATAATGCTATTGAATAACGAAGTCTACTTCAACTTTTAATATCCAGTAGTATAAAAGGAGGGAACCAATGTTACCCAGAAAGTTTCAAACAAACTGGCACATTATATTGTTTCAATTTTATCCCCTACCGACGTCGGTAGCCGAAGCGGCTAGGTGCGAGCCTAGTGTGCGAAAGATTGTGAGTTCGATTCCTCGTGGAAACGAGTTTTTCAACCGGAGGCTCCGGCAAGCGGGAGGTCGCTAATATAGCGATCGCCTGTACCGGCATGGGTTTTCTGTGGTTTCCCATGCTACTCCTATGTTCTATAGGAGTGCGAATGCGGTGCAGTGTAGAATCCACAGCCCCATGCATAGGGTTGGATAGGGCCGATTAGCCAATCAGAGGGCAGAAAGGGCCGGAATATTAAAAAAAAAAAAAATTTGTCCCCTCCCAACAGACATTTGTAACATCTCTATTCTACAATTCGTAAAAATAACAAGACTTTCACGTTTTCTTTTATTGGTTTCATGGTGATGATGGTGAGAAAAAAAAGGGATGAACGCTAATTGGCGTTTAAAGTCAGAGTTATCCCATGGCTGGTGTTGAAAGTTAGTCCTGTCGGTCGTAAAAAGAAAAAGAATGGCACAGGCGTGAACGCAGAGGGAAAAGCCGTAACACCACAGGGACGAGTTAGATAGACCCTTCCTTCACCATTTCTTAGCCGTTTTTTCTTCGGAATTTCCAGTGGGAGTTTCTCATGCAGTCACTGACTTTTCTACCATTATCATGGCTTCACGAGCAATCTTTTATATTTAACGTCTTCACGATGGCTGGATAATTCATTCGTTGGCTAAATAGTTGTCTTTGAGTGGAAGTGAGGAGATTTCTGAGGATTCAAGGAGTCTTTGCATTTTAAACGATATTATACGATGTGAAGTGATGATCCTTCCAGTCGATTCTTAAGAAGATCGCTTGAGGGTTGGATCAAAATCAGATATAAAGGTCAACATTTTTATAGTGACGCTTTACTCAATGCCATCATTCTGCGGAATTAAACTCTGCAGTGCATTAAATCTGCTATGAATTACCTTTTTTCCAACCTTTCTATCCAGAAGAAAAATTCTAAAGCGCACCTGCATAATAAATTCTTCAAGTAGACATCCACCATCATGAGACTGTGAAAAAAAGACAGATTGAAGTATCACATAAAACGACGGGTTACTGCAACGACGTAGGATTACATTAAAGCTCATGGAGTATATCCCTGATGAATCAGTTGCTCGAGAAAAGCCCAAAAGAGACACTACGTGAGATTCATACGAAATCTAATTAAGATTAATGTAGCGACACTCCAGATTGTTGCACTGACGTACAACTCACACGGGTATTTCCCCTCGCTCCTCCCAAGTTCTTCATCCACGGGTCGTATGCTTTCATCTCTGGATGCAGGATCCGTGAGATACATGATTTTCAAAGGTGGTGAACAAAATGAAGTAAGTAAATTCACCCGGGCACTTCTTACCGAGAGTTGCGATTATTTAAATTCTTGTTGTCTCCAGATGCGTGAGAACGTTTTAGCATCTTCATGAGGAGGTGTGGCAGTTTATGGTGTTACGTGGTTGAATTATTCGTGGAAAATGGTAAAACGAGGGAGCAAAAATGGAAATTTCTTATGGCGTTGAATTTAATCATCGAGTTAGAGAATTTGGAATGAAATGGGGCGGTACGAAAGAGTTTGGTTTCTAGGGGGAGATTCTCATCGCGTAAGGGTCACAAGAGTCAAAACTGCAATATCTATGTTTGCACGTTATGCACGTTTTATAAGGATTAAAATTTTAATGATGATGACAGCGGAGGAGATTTTGACCGGATAAGGGTCATAAGGGTCAGAGTTTTTATGATGGCTCTCTACACTTGTGAAGGTCACTTGAGGATCAACATTTGGGAGTCATGTGAGATTCACACAAGGGTAGAAATAGGAAAGTCAATGGAGAAGAAATAAATTCTTGCTATATGAGGGTTGTAAGGGTCACAAGGCTCAGTATTATAATACTGACGGTTAACCCTCATGAATCGTTAATCCAACAACGATTTCAATCAAACACCTATCAAAATTTCTACATTGGAATTCAAACCGTATAACGAACCTTACAAAAGGATCAGAAATAAAGCAAGGGGTTGCCGCCATCGTGAAGGATTACACAGAGCGGGAAAGATTGACATTTTAGTCATGTACGGATGATAAGGATCATGAGGGCCACAATTATAATATTCACCTTGGACCATTGGGCGCACTATAGAAAGGTTGAACCTCAGTATAGGACGTCATTATCGCATAAAGGTCAAGATTTGAATAATTGAATTCGGTCCTCATACACCTCACGTAAGGATCAAACATCGATAAAGTGGATAATTGGTGCATTAGTGGACACTGGCGCAGGGTCAAACCTTGAATCTATAGAAGTATTTATGAAGACTAATTTTCGAGAAATCTGAACCGCAATTCTAGTATTCCATAATCAAAAGCATCGATCGATACAGGTTCCCTGTCCCTCCTATCCCCTATATTCATTCAATAACATTATCCCAACTAATTACCATATTTGCATCAAATCTCAGAATCTCCCTCGGGATTTTAGACTTGAGATTCTCCAGTTCAGTGGAGAAGAAACTCCATTTACCTTGTGGGATTCTTATCTCAGGGTATTGGAGAACTAGCGTCTTGGTCTCACCAAGTTTTTACCACACCCATAGATTCAAGACCGGCTGACAGCGGTTGGGGGATGACAAAGAGACAAACATAAGGGTTTGGGAGGGCGAGTGATGGGGCGAAGGGAAAATTGTCCTGCGGAAGGAAACCAGTGGGGAGAGTGACAGCGCCTCCGGGGAGCCGACGTGTCCGTGTCAACGATCGGGCAAACTTTTACCCTTGGAATGGGGGGTCGGCGTTTGGAAAAGTTAATTCCGTTCCGAAGGGGATAGGAATCGTTAGTTGCCATTCGATAACCTCAGGCATGTTTTTTGTTATTTACATCCATTATGGAAGTTCATGTAGTTTTATGAATTACGGTGTCATCGATGCAAAGTTAAGGATTATCTTTTTTGTTGCTGGTGATGGAGAAGTTTGGACCGCTGGGTGATTGAGTGAATGGAGAATATTCTGGGATGAACCAGTGGATAATTACGGTAATTTAGAGATTTGAGGTAATGAGGGAGCAGATGAGCTTTTCGATGATGGAAACAATGAAAGACGGTGGTTCTTGCTCAAATGTAACTCTAAATTTTTTTCAGTAATGCTCGGATTCCATAAAGTGTCTATGCAGTGAAGGTGAGTTGGATGATGAAATTTGGACAGGTCAGTTAGAGCAGCAGAAAGATGTCAGTTATTGCTGAAATTTGGCTCTAAATATTCCTCAATAAAGCTTCCTTTCCACATAAATTTGCATTTCTTAGTTTCTATGCAACAGTATTTGACCTCGTGCTATCAAGTTTCGTTTGGAATCGAATACGTCTCCCTGACATCCACCCCTAGTTCAAACAAATGTCTCTAATTTTGCCTTTCGTCCACATATAGAACAGCAATATCTCATCCAATTCCTTCAATCGCGAATCCATATTCGAGATTTCTCTACGGACAAAAGCGTTCACGACTTTATTTCCAACATCAAACAGAGTCATATCCCTCCGGCCATTACCGGTATGATATGTACCATTCGATTTCATTCCACGCCACCAGAAAATTTATCAATTTTTTTCCGAACGAATGACTTCAAAAATCTGTAATCCATCGAACTGTGCTTCATTTAGTTCGCTCATACTTTTTTTCGGAGTCTATTCGTTGGAGAAATTTTCGGGGTAGTTCAGTAAGTATTTCCGTTGACGCGGAAGAACATTCGTTAGACGAGAGAAAAATACAGAAGTAGAGGTCGACATTGACAATCCTGTTCTGGAACACATTGTTACACGGTTCGTTAGGTAAGGCTGTTTTGTCACGGGTCCAAATCCGGAAGTCGCCTCTGGAAATTCCAGACACCTACACAGAATCAGAGGTGGTGGTGTGGGTCGAAATGGGTTCGGTGTCTTCCTTTCATCCTTATCGCCGCGGATCCTAACCTATTTGGTGCACTGGTGTCAGTATTTTTTGTGGAGGTGTAGAGAGTTGGAGAAGACGTTCAACGAAGTCGAGTAAATACTTCATCAGGCTTCAGAAAGTGTTCATCGGTCTATCGATGAAGCCCTATCACCATTTTTATTTCAACAATTGTTAATTATCGACCTTTAGCATTTTCGATGTTCTCGATCATCATTATCAACTGATTGATTGTTGATCAATCCCTGAAGGACCCTGATGCACCTGATGAGGACCTGATGAGGAACTGAGGCGTTAAAGCCTCAGAAAAATTTGAAAAAATTTGACATCTCATTTTAAAGTATCTAAAAGCCCTTACAATCAAAACGTCCGCCAAGAATATCATGAGTAATTGGATTTTCAAATTTTTATTCCGAAACTCCGGGCCGTGTACCATGTATGAGGTGAATTTTCAGAGAAAAACATGGCAACTTTGAGTTCGAACATCTAACCTGCTTCACTCGCTTCCATTTCAAATGAACCTATACTTATTATCTCCTGATGGTGTTCTTATCAGGTTCTTTTAAACAAGGATTGATCGTCAGGAAACTTTGCGAAAGACCTGATGATTTCCCGATCAGGTTTACCCTGCCTGAGTCCATCTCATGTCAAATAAACCTGCCATCATGAGGATGACTCGACCACAGCCTAGCCAGAGCCCATCCATCTATCCCATCGAAATCAAGACTAACACAACTTCTTCTCTCCTGTAACTTCCAAAACAATTGAAAACATGACAAATCGTCCCGAATTTCCACTTCTCCCATTGTGACAAATTGCTGAAACAAATAGCATCAAATATCCCGTACGACACTCCCCCAAACTTGTCCCCAACTTCCACCCCCGCAGTATTTTTATTTTTGTCACCTAGTCTCTGCCCCAGACATAATGGTAGAGAGGATATGTCAGGAGTTCCAGTCTCGAAGTAACATTAAAAGTTGACACTCGCAAGCCCTACTAACTTCTAACCAGAATCCGTTTCCTGAAAAAGTCTCGAGTAGCTGACCTGGCATTGTTACTTATGGCACACGGTTCCTTTTTGTCAGTGATATACAGCACTAACTTTTACGATATTTTACGTTCCCAGTGTCATTGACAGCGAAAATGCTTAAGTTAACTTCGGCAACGTTGAGGGCTTGGGGGATAAAAAAATTGAGAGAAATTGAATTCGGATGGAGACCAAGATTTTATTCGGAAGTGAGGCAGAAACTGCATTCTAAATCGATGCGAAACATCTAAAACATCGTCGGAGAATACTGTTTCATAATTTGGAGACAAAAACATTTTCGTTCACACCTCGAGTTTCTTGAGCTTTCCATAAGGGTCAGAATTTCAGTCTTGACATTTATCTATTATGATGGTCGAATGGATCTATGTTTAAACAACTTTCGTTAAAAAAAACTCCGTCAAAACAACGTTCTAACTGCAAAAACTTGAGGAAAAAAAACTTGATCAATTTGACCTTTGAAAAACTCTAAAAAACACTTCCAAAAACTGTAGGAAAATGAAGCAAAAAAGCATTAATAACGCTGCAAAAAATATAACGAACGAAAATAACAAAATGGAAAAAAAGACAATATTAAATTTGCAAACATTGTATCCAACATCGAGTCTTAATAACAAGGGATTTTACACAAATTCCTAAGCATGGGGTACTTCCCCACATAATAACACAACTATTCACATTCACAGCAAAAAATAAAAACATTCGAAGTAATCCCTCTTAAATACTTCCGATTAGGGCCTGTTCTCTAGGAAATTCCATTTCAATAAAATAAATGAGAAATATCGATTATTCTGTCCCCAAGAAGCCAAAACAAAACAGATAACAACACTCTAGAATCCCATATAAAAACACGGATTTTATTTATATCCTTATGAAAGATAAGATAATCGGAAGGTTTTATTGAAAGCAGTTCAATTTCACAAAACTTGATTTAACCAAAAGTTCACTTTCTCAAAGTTGATCTAAGCAGATTTTTTGGACGAAGTTTTTTTAGACTTACTCCCCACATATTCAATATATTCTCAGTCTCAGCAAGTTTCTCACACTCCACACCTCCAATTACATGGATTACACCTCCCTGAGGAACCTTCCACGAATCAACCGAGACTTCCTTTGAATCATTATTCGAAAATGAGACAGATGATTTGTACTTGCTAGACATCTCACTCCAACTGAGACTGTTCTACATCATATATGCCTACACGTAAATTTGAGTTGTTGAGTAAACGTAGTTTCATCGAGTTGACGAGACTAATTGCTGCAACATCGTTGGCTCCGTTGCGTCGGTATACAATTAGTTGACGCAAATAATGATTTATTGCAGTTAATTTTCAAAGTTCAATAGGAAGTAACAAACTCTGTCGGTAGTAAACGATAAACAGAATTAATAATTTAATGTATTTTAGAGTGCTCGCGGAGTGGCAAATACATTTCATCACCATATGTGCGTGGAGGGGAGGGTTTAGGAGAAGTTATATTGAATGAACATATTTTGTCACTTACGTAACGCGGCAAGTGAAACAATAAGGGCCCAACGATAACATCAAAACTTTAACCCGGATCATCGTGATATATTTTGACTCTTAAGTGATAATACTTTCCCCTGATCGCCAACCCTCATGAACCTCATGAGGGCTAAACCAAATAATTACCATCAATTCAATAATCATTACCGATCTCATAGTTAACCCCAATAATTCTGGTAACACGCTTTATGATCCGCGGACAAAATTTCCACGACAAAATTACCAAATGAATAGAAAACTGAAGACAGTTTTTCCAGCGACAATTGTATTGTTGACATCTATTGTGCCGACAATTCATCCCTGGTACATTATATCCGTCGAGAAGTTATCCGATATTTCATGTCTTTACAATTTTGGATGGTAAACAGTAATTAACGAGGGCTCCCGATGGCCCCCTCTGTTTTCGTCTTAACCCTAGATTGGTCACTATGCGAGGGAATTGCCGCAACACGTCGTTTTATTCACCCTGCCATCGACTGGTTGAACGGAAAAATTTGAGAAACATTGAATTCGTCAATTGAAGTATCTGGAAAATTCTAGTATTTTGTTCAATATTGTATCCTTAATTCTGGGAGAAAAAAAATTATTTCCAACAGGTGAAGAATTTTTTCCCGTGTTAAATGAAATTGCCTGTTGCGCGACGTTGCTGGGAATTCGCTAAACGCGCCCGGGAAGTGTAGAGTGGATTTGGCAACGCTGCAGCCTAAATAACACGGCGGCACTCTCCCGCGAAGGTGACTAAAGTCGCATTTTCCCGTCAGGTGGCCAGACTAGGGTTAAGAACATTGTATCTTCTTACAATTCTAATGACAAATTGAATTACTTGAACCGTGTTGTGGCCATTTTGAGGCTGTAGATGTTGTGACGATGTTTTTGGTGTTACCAAGAACATTGTATCTTCTTACAATTCTAATGACAAATTGAATTACTTGAACCGTGTTGTGGCCATTTTGAGGCTGTAGATGTTGTGACGATGTTTTTGGTGTTACCAAGAACATTGTATCTTCTTACGATTCTAAAGACAAATTAAATTATTTGAAACGTATCGCGGCCATTTTGAGATTGTAGAAGCCGTTGTGATGATTTTTTTGGCGTATTCTCCGTGTGGTTAAGAATGAAGCGAAGGGAATGTCAATTTTGTTTAGAATCCGGGATCAGTATCATTTGAATAGAATTGTGATTAGTATCATTTGTTAGTATGCGAAGATTTGGATGAAATGAACGATTTTAATGTATATTTATTGATTTATGGAAGTTAGTTATTTGCATAAATCCAAGGGAATTTGTTTTCTGAAGAGGCGGAGACACTGTAATTGCATGTAAAATCTGTTGTTTATTTGTTTCTGATTTGAAGTTGGGAATTAAATGTATTTATGAATTGTGAATTTTTTTTTCTTCTTGGCTTTTAATGTTGATTTAGAAGAGAATGAAATTTGTTGAAAACAACCGAATAATTTGACGGTGGATATTTTGTCGGGAATATTGGACGTGGGGGAAATTGTAGGTGGAAAAATTGTCGACGGATATATTGTCGTCGATTATTTTGTCGCGGAAATTTTATCCGCGGATCAAAAGTCTTGGAATCATAATTCTCTCCTGCGTTCATTTTCCAGGCAAATCATTACCTGAAAAAACTACGCTTTCAGTAACGAGAAAAGCATTCAACAGAACATCTCGACATCGAAAAACGCTCTCAAGGAATTAGCTCAGAATATTCCCATTTAAAATTCTGCAGGTCGTTTTCTTCGTCGCATTAATATCAGAATAATTCCTCGCACAGACACTTCTCCGTCGGCTATCTCCAGTCTAAAGAGAGACGCACGTGACGCGATCATTTGACACTGGACTTCACTCGGGGATGAGTCACTGGATGTTCATTACGGATTAGCAACTGGCAGAAGAGGCCATTTGACGGTTAACGACTTAAATCGTTTACGATCCAAGATAGTGGAGGTGGTGGATGCTATGGAGTCGGGGGTAGATGACAACCTGTTTGTGTATCAGTAACCTCCTTTGGAGGGTCAACAATGCAGACTGAAGGAGGTACACAATGCTATTGAATGCGGTATGGATGCTGGGGTTCATTGAATTTCCCTCGAATATTGATTTCAATGGTGAGTGAGATGATGAGGTTTTCATTTTTTGTCGCAGGTTTCTTCTGACCCATGAACCTTAGACGATCTTTTGTTTTTCGAACATCCGCACTCCGAATCAATGCCGTAAACACTTGTGAATTTTTTTTTAATTGCGTGGGCTTTTCTGACCCTTTTGACCCTTATGGAATTTCACTTCTGTCTTGTGCCTTCATTCTGAGGTGATTGAGTAAAAAAACTCTGACCCTTTTGAATCTAAGCATCTTTAGGAGTATTTTCTTCTATTCTCATGTAAGAGTTACCGATATATGCAACAAGGCCGAACATCAGCGAGTCTATCATTAGCTGAGGATTGGCCTTTAATCGCAACCGATTTAATACTCTTAAGCTTTTCTTAATTGAATATCAACTTATACCTTGAAAACTTTTCAAATATGTCTACAGCTATCAGATTAGGCTATAATATAGCTAGCTATAGTTGAATCACATAATGATCATTATCCTCATTTATTATAAATTAATTAATCATTAATTCATCAATTCATCGTAGTTATTATTCGACGAATTGCGGATAATAGCATTGATGAATACATAGAGTGGTCAAGACCACGTAGTGTTTATATATCAGTAAAAAATACACCACTATAAGATGTGTTAGATGGCGCAGTCGTCAGCGCGCACGACTATGAATCAGAAGGACCCCGGATCGAATTCCAGTAGCAGCAATAGTAATTTTTTAAATGTTCAATTTTATTGTATTTCAATCACAAATGCGCGGTCATAATTCATAACTAATGATCCATAATAAATAACAATGATAATGTCTTCTTTTCATTGTTTGTAACAAATTAGAAACCCCAATACATGCTCATCGCCAGTGACGCATGGTCTTATCCCGGTTTCTTTCAGAGGTTTATTCAAAAAGTGATGGGATAATTCGAAATCATTTATACAAATAGGGGAGGGTGGGGCAAAACGGCCCCCCTTCAATTGTCAATAACTTGTGAATGACATTGTGGAAATTCTCAGTTTCATTTATCATTTTGAAGATAATTTTTCATTCTTCAAAACGAGCTCTAACTCATCCCAATCGGATTATTGAATCGGAAAATATTGACGATTGAAGGGGGGCCGTTTTGCCCCATCCTCCCCTATGTGTAAACACTTGCATAATTTGTTCAAGTGATGCTTGGTTGATAATAAACGCAGACATTGGGCCAACATCGGCGGCATTAATCGCACCAGGTAACGCTCTATGGTTGGGCCGATCATCGGCTGAAGCCCACCGCCGATTATCGGGCATATCGGGAGCTATGTTGGCCCGATGTTCGACCGTTTTGTCTGACCCTGCATGGGTTGCGTAGGATTTTCTGATCCTCATGAACCTCATTTAATTTCACTCTTAGACCCGGTGGCGTCTACTCGTTCTCAATTTTTCCAGTCCCGAATAATTAGGAATTAACGGACGTGAATGTAAAAAATTTGACTTCAGCCGAAAGTTAATTGGAAAAATAGAGTTATTATGTTATTTAGACATTTTCATTTTTCTTTACAAAAAAAAAACTCGAATTTAATTGAAATTCGTATCAATGGACACACCAACGGAAAAAGCCAATGTTTTCCAGTTTTTATTGAAAAAAAATTGTTTCGTTTATTCAACAAGATTTGTTTTTGATATTCGTATTTTGGTTTGGATACAACAGCGGCACTGCCTGGAGACTCGCAATTGGCATTCATGCGGATGATGGTGGATTCAATGTTGAAGTTGAATGGGTTTGAATAGCATGATCCAAAAAACGATGAATAATAAGTATCCATCTTTTTTGGAAGTGTGTCGTGTGGAGATATCCACCACATCGATTTTATTCAGTTGAAATTTTCTTTATGAAAAAAGTCCAAAATGCTCAATAAGGAGTCACACAATGATACCTGAGTGCAGCTTCTCAGGATGAAGCTGTTCGACTGTCTTGGCCATTGTCAGTGATGACATATGGCTAGGTTAGCTATAAAAAACTGTGAGCACACTTAGTTAGTATTTTCGGTTAGCAACGACTTTGAAGTTCTGGAATAAGGCAGAGGACGCCAGGAGCTGAAGTTGGACGGAAGTGCACTTCTGGCCCAAAACCTACAGTAGATCGGGGTGAAAACCAAACCCAAATCGATTGTGTTCGATTATTTGAGTGAAAAATTCCTATCAAATCTTTCTCCTAATCGCGTCGCGTTAGATCTTGAGCGAACTCCTCGTGAGGTCTGACCGCAGCTAATTGAGTATAAAAATCAAGTCGAAAGGCAGTTTGATTAAGGGATGCAGGTAGTGATGCCGCGGGAGACTTCACTTTTTACAGTCCCTTCCAAAATGAATATTCGCGTAAGAGGACGAGGGAAAAGGGGATTTTTATAATAACCGCAGTGAAAAGGCATATTTAATGTTCCTTATCACCCTTGAAAATTATTATCAATGATTTTGCTTGATATAAAATAGTGTATGTAACACGGCGATAAAAGTATTATCTGAAAAATGTGATAATAATCCTCGCCTAATTTTTAATAACTAATTTTATATGCTCGTCGTGTAGAAGAAGTGGAAGATGTTCAACATTGCATCCATGAATTTTTCTATACTCTCCTGCTCAGGAGCCTACAATAAATAGAATATTACAAGTTCCGGGTGAAAAGTAATCGATGAATCACGAAAAAAAAGATGAACGGAAATGGGTGATTTTGCGCAAATATTCCGTTAGCAATATCGCAACTGTGGAGGATTGCTGATAAAGTTGGTAATGGACAAGTGCTCAGACTGTTGAACGATACTCGGCTGGTCGAATTAAATATCATGGAAACCAATTATGGAATATAAAAATTCTACTGCATGGAGATGGCCAATTCCACCATTGGAGAGATAGGGAGAGAGAGAACAGATATTTCACCTGGAATTTTTTTAATCGTATTTTCATCGCAATTTTCGCCTGATATAAATTTAGGAATTAAATTGAATTAATTTTCGATTTTAAGCACCACTCGGGATAATGATCAAATTTCCAAATTAATTCGACGGTTCAACGGATAATTGATACCACAATCCAGTTAACTTTCCCATTCTCGATTTTTTTATTTTCTTGAATAGAGTTTCAAACCCTTCCAATCGAAATTGATGAGTCGTTATCCATTTCCATTTGATTCGTTTTTCATGTAAAAATATCAGAGGCAATTAAGTACAGAGATAGTTAATTGAATTGTTCGTCAGAAATTTTCCCAATATCGAAACACAAACATTAAATTGAATTCGAAACAGCGTGGAGCAGTGTAACGGGAAATGGCCGTGGGAGATGAGACTAAAGAGGGGACTTCCCGGTCAAGTCATACTAGAACTGTCATTGGCTGAAACCATAAACCGTGACACTGGTGGTGAAAAGTGGGTGAGTGATTTCGATGGGATCGAAAATTGCTTCGAGTGAAACTAGCCACATTAGTTCCATTTTGGACACAATCATGGAGGATGGATTGTTAACGAGAAACTAGCGCAGTGGGGGGAGCATTGGTCGATTTATAAATCGCTTGTAATTGTCGGGTAGTCAGGTGGTTAGTCATCTGAGTCAGCTGGGAATTTAGTGACCTCAAATGAATTTTGAGAATAGATCTTGGGGTGCAGAGAATTTTTTTTTAGAACAGAATTTTTTGACAGTATTACAATATTGTGGATATGTGCGATCATCATTTTCACTCGCAGAAAATAAGCAACTTGAGAAAATTTTTGAAGAATGAGCAAGTCGATCAACTGTAGCAGAATTGAGCAAGTTGAGCAAATTTACAAATTACAAGAAATTTTGCGAAATTGAGCGCGTTAAAGAGAATCTTCGAAATTTGATAGGAGGAGAAAATTTGACAAGTTGAGAGACTTCTGAAAATGAGCAAGTTGAGCAAATTTACCATTCACGATAAGTTGAAGCGAATCTTTGGAATTTAACAGATTGAGAAAATGCACTGAGCAAGTCTTCCGTTATCAGTCCAGCAGCTTTTCTGGACGTGAGCAAGTTGAGCAAATTTACTACTCACGAAAAATTTTTGGAAATTGAAGTTTGGAATTGGGAAAATTTTTGAAATTCAGTGATCTGAATAGATGTATAGTTTTCAACGAAACTTGTTCAAATTAGATAATTGAAATGTTCCATCAAAATCAGCGAATTGAGCCAACTCTTGTAGTTCAGTAAATTCAACGAATTTGTCCCATTGCGCCAAATTTTGAGTATCGAACTAGTGGACTGGATTGAGCAAACTGATTCCATTGAAGTGCTTGTGCCAATCGAGCTTGAATTCTGCATGTCCCCCGATGAGCAAATTTGCGAAGTCAATAATAATTTCTAATTATAAAGAAGCAAAAAAATCTACTGATTAAGTCAATGACATTTTTCTGAAATGAGCAAACTGAGTAACTACACAAATGAGCAAACAGATCCAAACGAGCAAAATGAGCGAATTGAGCAAGGGTTTGACTAGCCGGTATCGATCCCTATCATTCTGTAGTTGGAATACACGATACTAAAGATTGAAACCGTTGCTTTCCGAAAAACTTAAGATTCACGAATAAGTAATCTAAGTATGAATCTATTTAAAACAATAAAATGTAATGTTTCCGAAATAGGTAGTTCATCGTCTGAATAACTCAGACTAAGGACGTAAAATATCCGAGATTTATTTTCCATCGTAATCCTATAAACAAAGAGAAACTTCCTAATGGCTCAATAAATTCCATAACGTTAAAACTATGACGCAATTTTGATGCCATAATTTCGATAGAATATCGTCAATAACAGAAGGTCATCTGAACGAATGAAGCTTCAGTGCAGGGACATGAAAAGAAAATTGAAATGCTTTATATGTTGAAAGTAAAGGGATACCAGCTGCCAATATTACGTAGAATATTACTGGACAAAAAAAAACTGGACATCATATGGCTCTTGCGCTCTTGTGGGCTTGAAGTGTCTCGGCATAAATCGATTCCCTACGAGTATACCGGGCAAGGGGGGGGGGGGGGAAAGTGGAAGAAGGAGGGGGTTAACTGTCCCACTGAACGGACTGATATATCTCTCTGCTTCCTGCTACATCCATTGTTTTGCGTTTTTAATTTTCCGATGACAATGGAATACTCGAAAATTCTATTACCAAAGCGTTTCACTAGTTTTCACAATGGGAGATGGATATTAAAAAGTAAGTCTATTTTTTTTGTCTTGATGCTTGGAGATGGATAACCTGTATCGAACGTATTTTGTCAGGATTGAAAACATTGGAAAAAACTGCGGGAACTATACACTCATCTTTTTTTTTTATCCAGCGAAAAAGATTTGTTTTTGCTGTCATAGATTTCAACATTATCTTTTGATTCTGAATAGAAGCTTTGTAATCGCTCAAATTTCAGTTTTCAATTTTTTGTGTTAGGGTCACTGAAGGGAAAATTTTGATAACATTACAATTGATGATAGTACTATGACATGAGAACAAAAGAGAATTAAAAAAGAGAACCCATTCGGAAACAAATTGCCAATTTATTAGCAGCAATAACTACATTAATTCAAAAAAAATTGTTCACTTGTTTATATTTTAATGAAGTAATTATTGCACTCGAATATTCACAGACTCCCCGCCATTTAATTTCATCACTTGCCAACCCATCTCAGTGTCCATCACCTAGAACCGAGGGAACGCTTTCCAGACAACTTTATTCGCACCCGTTAGTAAGAACATTCTCCCTTCCCTTCATAATACTGAGAATTTGAGATTGTCCCTTGAAACGTAGTTCCTGCAGTGCTGGGGAAATTTTCTCACTGTTGAACTTTCTCAACCCAAAACAAGAATAAGAGCTTTCAGCTCCGGTGGCAGTGTGTGTTCAACTCTCACAGATAGTCTTTCTCTCTAGCTCAATGTCCAGGAACCAGTGCCAAACGTCTTGCACTCTGGGTTATCTCAATAAAATATAACCAACGCCAAAGACTGAGGGTCATGAACTCTTGGCCACTTACCACACTTACATCCACTTACTTTGATTACAATATATTTTTTTTGGCGAGATTTTTTCATAGTCTTGTTATTTGTATTCTGATTAAATGGCCAAGATTTTTAAGATTTTTATGAGAACTTTTTGGGGTTATTTCGGGAGAGAAGAAATGATATTGAATGATTCGAAATAATTGATTTTGTCACAAGGGCCAGTATTTTTAGTATCACATGACCCTTATGTGTGAAAGGTCATGTGATGCTCATAAAGGCCAAAACTTTGATGCCATCTAACCTTCTTGACGGTTGCACGACCTTAATAGGTGAGAAGTCTCGTGATCTTCATAACGGTCATACGTACAAAGCGAAATTTTGATACTTATAAGCATCATATGGCCTCTGACCAATGAGGGACACGGCCTCTGACCCATGCGAGCCATGTGATGCTCATAAGGGCTAAAATTTGGATTTCGATCTCTGATCCATTTTCGGTTTCATTTTGGTCCTTATTAACATTACATCATCTCTGATTCATGCGGGTCATGTAACCCTCATAAGGGTCAGATATTCCAATCGTAATTTTGGCTCTTACGACCCCGACCCTCATAGCATGACTCTCATAAGTCAGAGGTCAAAATCTAAATTTTGACGTTTATGTAACAAGTCTAAAATCATTAAACAATCTCAGCAACTCGTCACCGGAACCCCTCTGAAATTTTATATAATGAAGAGCGATTTACACGATACTCCGCACTGAGCCGTTACGTGACGCTTATGAGGGTCAAACAGTAGACCTTTATGCGACCTGTAGACATGCTTGAACTGTCAGATGATGCTCATAACAGCCAGAATTGGAATTTCTACCTCTGACCCTTATGAGGGTCACAAGACCCTTCTAGATCAGATCTCAAACTCAGAATTCTGATCCTTACACTATCGACTCTCACCTGAGCCTCACGCAACGCTAGAACCATCAAACAATCTCATCATCATTCCCCATCGCCAGAATGTATATGGAAATTCACATCATAAAGAGATAACTTATCCCCACGGAAACTTTCCACTGGATGTAATATCAAACGCTGATGATGTTGAATGAGCACGAAAGGACAGGCACATCTGTATGTTAATTTATTCAGAGTTAGCTGCAGATGTATGTGACACTTATGGGTGTCAATCGGTAGACCATTATGCGAAGGTGACCTTCTCTATATTCAACCATCATATGATGGTTGTAAGGGCTAGACTTTGAATTTCTACCTCTGACCCTTATAAGATTATTAAAATCAAAATTCTTATCCTTACACTCTCGTTCCTCACCTGAGCCTCACGCAACGCTAGAACCATCAAACAATCTCATCATCGTTCCCCGTCACCAGAATGCATCTGAAAATTCAAATCATAAAGAGATAACTCATCCCCACGGAAAGTTTCCGCTGGATATAATATCGAACGCTGATGATGTTGAATGAGCACGAAAGGACAGGTACATCTGTATGTCAATTTATTCAGTGTTAGCTGCAGACGTATGTGACACTTATGACTGCCAATCGGTAGACCTTTATGCGAATGTGACCTTCTTTGTATTCAACTGTCATATGATGTTCGTAAGGGCTAGACTTTGAATTTCTACTTTTGACCCTTATGAGGGTCACATGACCCTTCCAGATCAGATATCAAAATCAGAATTATGATCCTTAAATTAGTCACCCTCACCTGAGTCTCGCGCAACCCTAGAACCATGAAGCAATGGCATCATCATTCCCCATCACCAGAATGCATCTAAGAAATTCATACCATAAAGAGATAACTCATCCCCACGGAAACTTTCCACTGGATGTAATATCAAACGCTGATGATGTTGAATGAGCGCGAAAGGACAGGCACATCTATATGTTAACTCATCCAGAGTTAGCTAGACCGTGAAGAGCCCTGAGGGGGTGATAGAACTGGCAGAAGTATCAGGATACAGATTACTTAGGGATCACGTCAAGCGTATACACTTGGAACTTGGACGAGGCAGGTAATGGTGTTTCGTGTTGCTCGAAGGTGCCTGTCGCATGGATGGTAAGATGAACGTCTGTATGAAATATCTACCGTATGCACTGTCTATATTAATTTGGATAGCTGGATGTAAATAGTTTCATCAAGAATACCGGGAATAGTTCCTGGGATAATCCAAAACTTAGTATTTAGGGGGCTATTGATTTTCAGGACGTGGAGATGGGTATATTTTCATCCAATAAAATATCCAGAGGGTGAACGATTCACAATTTGAGGAAGTATTTCCATCGCAATTTGCCTGTGCCTTTCGCGAAAAAAAGACATCCCCAGAAAATTGTTTTGCAAAAAGGAAAGATATTTTCTATCGAATCCTTTCAAAGGGATACAACATTGTTTGTGCATTCTAGATACTATTTTCAATGACAAAGAACAATTCATCTCAATATTCCGTTGATTCCGCGCGGTATCATTTTCAATAGAAAATTGTCCGTGCACATTGGAATAGGGTGGAATATTCTCTTGAGTAGAAATATATCGAGCTGGACTGTTTTGTATACACTACTCTCATTGTCAGTGTTGTATGAAGTTCAGCGTGATTCATCAAAGTTGAAAGCAGAACGCATATAACTATAACAGACCAGGAGCTGAAAAAAAATATATATAGAAGGACGTGGACGACAGGCGAAATGAGAGATGGCGAGAGAAGTGAGGAGTTAGGAAATGAAAAACGAAGGGTGAAATTTCAGCTAAAAATATCAGAATTTTCTCATCGCAATCTATGTTAAATAATGGGGAATAAAACGAAAGTGAAACTGAAACGAGGGAAACAAAAAATCCGCGAAGAAAACGAAGAGTTTTTCTTTTTTCATGTTAGGTTCCAAAAAAATGAAATAAATGGCTTCGAGGAGCAACGGATAATCATTAAGAGGATTATTAACTTGATTTTGACGTGGCAACGTTTTTGGTGCCGAAATGGGCGGAGTCAAGACGCACCATTAAGGGGGTTTGACAGAGCTTCAACAAAAGACTATGGAAAATGCTCTCTTTATATACTTTCTGATACTTATGGAGTGCAAGTCCCTTAAAACTACATAAAAAATCGTATCGGTATAGTTAGTTCCTCTATCACCGACCTCCTGCGCAGAACCTACCGCACGGCTACCGACATCGGTCACACAGAAGCGTGATACCTTTTAATATAAACAAAAGAGATAACATGACGGTAATAAAATGAAACATTCAATTGAACTGTCGTCCGTCAATTTGAAAGAAAAAATCAACCTGGCTAAACGTCATAAACATTTCACCTCACATCCCTCGAACTTTTCCCCAACTCGAACAAAAAAACCATAAAAAAAAAATTGTCCCTCCTAATAGTTTGAAATTTCGCTAGAGACCTCATCTCTTTTTCCAAGTTACACGTTCCTAAGCTTCAGTTTGTCCCGGGATTATTTCAAGTCTCCGTGGATAAAACGAGTAAACTTTTTCACTCCGAGAAACGAGTCAGTACCACCAATGTGGTAGAGAGTTAGGGTTGAGAGTGGAATGGCGGAAGAGCAAGGGAGGACCTCATGCCCATGACCAGACAAAGAGAGAGTGATACTTATCTGGAATGGGATTCTCGGTGGGAGTACTTACTGGCAAACTACCTTCCCCCACCATGAATGTGGAACAACAACGGGGGTGTACTGTGTTCATCAGTTCAGTGGCTCCTCTGCCTCATTTTTCAGCACTCAGACTCCACGGCTGATGTAGAAAATCCGTGAGTACATTCTAATCTGATTTTTCCTTCTGCATTCTATCTTTCTTTCCTGTGTTTTTCTCTCTTCTCTATTTAAAATAAGCTGAATGTATTTATGCATTATTGGAGCAGGCATATCAAGAGTCCTCCAACCACACGGGGGATTACATTAAAATGTAAATTTCTACCCTCCTCGGTATTATGCATTTAAATTTTTCATGAAACACATCACGTTCAGTGCACATCGTTGAGTTTTAATGATCGTTAAACGATCACACTTTTTCTGCTTTTAGTCATAATTTTTTTTCACGCATTTTTTAACATGAAAATAGTGTTAATGAAGAAGAAAAGAATCTGCATGAAATTTGAATGAGAAATTTGGGAATATCCTGTTGACGAATTATTTAATTTGTATTAGAGAGAGAGGAATGTGAATGGAGATAATGTGACAAATGGTTGGGATGCTTCATGAAATATTCAACTGACGTGTGGGATTGGAAGAGCCTGACGCCTTCCACTTCAATGATCGGGGGAATATCAAGCAGGCATCACGTTTGCTTTTCAGTTACGACTCATTGGAAATTCAAGACAATAAGGGCTGACAGAGGGATACCTGGGGACGAATTTAGAGAGGGCTTCGGGGATGGTGATGATTCTGTTTGGGTTCTGTCAGGGTTTGATTTCCATCTCTGATCCACACGAGTCAAGTGACCCTCATAAAATTCTCATAAGGGTCAGGTGACTGTTGCATGGGTCATGTGACAGTCATAGTGTTGATGTGACCTTCATAAGGGTTACGTGACCCTCATAAGGCCCATGTGACCCTCACACATGCCCTCATGCATGTGGGTTATAAGGGGTTAACCCTTATAAGGTTCATGTGATCATCCTAAGAGCCCGATGACCCTCACATGGGCTATGTGACACTCATAGGGGTCACGTGACCCTTGTAAGAACCATGTCACATTCATGTCACATTTAAGACTC
The DNA here is from genome assembly GCF_001412515.2 of Diachasma alloeum. Taxonomy (NCBI): domain Eukaryota; kingdom Metazoa; phylum Arthropoda; class Insecta; order Hymenoptera; family Braconidae; genus Diachasma; species Diachasma alloeum. The sequence continues at coordinate 906,784 of NW_021680361.1, forward strand.
ATGTAACCTTCACAAGGGTCATGTAACCCTCATAAAGTTCATGTGACCATCATAACGGTTCGATGACCCTCACATGGGTCATGTGACATTCATAAGGGTTGTGACTCTCATGTGGGTCGGGTGACCTTATGCTTGCCCCTTATTCTGATAAGGGTTAGGGTCCTAGGTGCAAGTCTTGTAGATATGGCATCAACAAGAGTCGAATCCCATGGCCTTTCACACTACGAAGTTCAAAACCTCAGACTAATGACGTCAATGGTCGAGATGTCGCATAAGGGTTACCATCAGGATCTCTCCAAGGGTCACTGCACATCAAGTCACTGAGGAGCAGTGCACCTCACGGGAGTCAGAGTGATCATTTCTCTCTTTTCTTTTCTCTGATTTCAACAGAAAATGTACCAAAACTACTTTACAAATAATTTTTTCGATTTACTTTTACGAAACCTGATCAAATTAAATAACCCCGTCGGAAATTTTTCAGACGTCCACTCAGATACACTCAGACATACCCTCCGCGATGACGTGACCAGGCTAACTCAATTTACCAATGGTGGCAGATCTCCTTTTTCCTCCCTCTCTCCCCTCACAGTAGTTCCACAAACGGAATTACATCGTAACCCATTCCGCCCATCCCGTTGGGAGTAAGACGAGACACCACAAACGTGTTTGTATATTCTTCGTACAGAACACCATGGTGAAAACAGAGGAAACATGATGGAGGACAGGTATTAAGTGGATTTAATGGAAGCTGATCGATTCTGAGTATTTTTAGCGGCTTCGGAGGAAAGACCTTTGATAATTCAACTGAGAATTTTTTTATTTCACGAGAGAGATGACGCGGCCTTGCCATATAGAACATGAAGAGGCGTTTGTTAAGTAAGCGTCAAATTTGTTGTAAAACAACGAAGAATGATAAATGGGGTTAGGCTTCACTGAATTCTGGATTATATTCTGGATTATAATCGAATCATGATTTTAGAGAAATAAATTTCTCTCCTATCCTGAATTAAATGTAAAATCAAATCTATTCAACACTTTCCCCGTCCCGTGAAATCCAATTTCGTCTTTATAACTCTCGTAAAAAAAACTTTCCGAACTCCGAAAACACACTCTAAAAAATCTAAAGCTTCTTTCCGATCTCTGTTGGTAATGAGGCACTCATTCATGCTCTCGCCGAAGTATCAGTCATTTGCATTTTGATGACATTCAAACCAAAAGAGAAATCGCGGTATTTTTGTGTTATGAGAGACCATAAAGAAACTTGTGCCGGCATTAACGGTTCCTTCATCACCGACCTCCAGATTACGAAGGCCTCACGAACATCAGTTTTGAATCTACTTTGTACAGACGGACATGAAGAGACGTTTGCAAAGTTAACGTCAAATTTATTGATGACCAATAAGAAATTACAAATGAAGCCTTTTGTAAACGTTTAGTTATATTCCATCAATTCGTGATTCTGTAACAGTAGATTTCTCTCCAATCCGTAATCAAATATCATATTCAATACTTCCCGTTATTCCTTAAAATACAATTTCTTCTTTAAAACCTCTGTAAGAGGGAACTTTCGCAAACTTCAAAAAGGTAATCTAAAACTTCTATCCGATCTTTCTCGGTAATAAGGCACTAACTTATGCTCTCGCTAAATTATCGGTTACTTTTATTTTTATAAGATTCAAATCAAAAGTGTACGGGCGCCATTTTTGTCGACGAATGCGAAGTTAGTTTTACAAAGACAATTCTACCACTATGAAAGATTCCTTCATTATTAATCTCACGATTGCCAGAGCCTTAGGAAAGCCCTGCCTGACGTGAGCATTAGGAATGTCTGTTTTGTACAGCCGGATATGAAGAAACGTTTGTAAGGCTAACGTAAAATTTATTACATAACAATAAAGAATGACAAATGAATCCGTTCGTACATTCTCATTAATATTCCATCACTTCGTGGGTGTGTAAAAATTAATTTCTCTTCGATCCTTAATCGAATATAATATTCAATACCTCTTCCCATCCCTTAAAACCCAATTCCCTCTTCAAAATCCCTGTAAAAAGAGAACTTTCTCAAACTTCAAAAACATAATCTAAAAGTGCTAAAACTTCTATCCGATCTTTGTCGGTAATAAGGTGCTAACTTTTTTCAAGGAGTTTGAAGATTCATTTTGACGTTAGTTCTCCTCTCGAGATGTTGCCACTTCGCAACTAATCCTTCGGATGCCCCCTCAGTGGCCCATGGAAAGTTGCTGGCGGTAAAAAGGCGGGTGGCGGCAGAAGGGGGAAGTTGAACAGAAGGAAGGATCATTAAAGTGCACCTCTGGACTGAATTCCATTCGATCGATATATCACTCTGGGTGTGAGACACGGCAGTTACCTCCGTGTTATTTATGCCCAAACCCAGCGCCATCACTTTTTACCCTCTCACCCCTTTCCGCCGCCACCAGCCCTCAACCCGAGCTGATTTATTTCTTGTAGAAATCGGAACGAAGAGACGATTAAATTCTCACAGTATGCGTAGATCCTTTTTTCCCATGCACATATTATGTTTTTCGTTGGAGAAAACATGGCGGACGAAAAAAAGAAACAAAATCGGTTAAACTTTTTTATCAGTGAAAAAGTGTAATGAAGGGAGCAAAGGAGGAGAGAAAAATGTATAAACGACGGCTACGACGGATAAACGCGTCTCGTGTCCTCCAACTTTATGGAGCGTTATGACGCTCATATTACTGGCCTTATGAAACTATACGACTAGACTGCTGGGCTGTGTAAGAGATAATTCCTTAAATTTTTTACTCGTTTTTTTTATTCCAGATTTTTTGTCGTTGCCGCGTTTTTATGGGTTTTTCCTCTGTCCTTATAATTTTTTTTACACTCTGCAAGTCATTTTCGGGATGATGGTAATCCGGAAAAATCCTGAGTTAGCTTTATCACTGGGTTCGGAAGGCTCAGCATGGAGATAATGTCTAGTGGGTTGTGAGGATTCTACAGTTCAATTTTTCTGTAGTTGGGATTAGCGGGAAAATATTGGTCATTGGGAATGAAATTGAATTTCTCTGCCAATTACTTCCACATGATTGAGGATAATCATTTTTGTGGGGGAAGCATTAGAGGAAAAAGGATATTGGATGTTTCGAAATGATTGGGTTTGATGACAAGTGACTGAAGTATTTTCATCAAGACCTACTGTTGAAATAATGAAATTTGAACCCTCATGAGGGTCGTGAGGGCGTGGCCACTGAAGTTAGAGAAGAGTCAAACGATTGATACAACTTTTGATTTATACCTTCGACCCTCATGAGGGCCAACTGTCGATATTGATCCTCGTTTGCCCCTCACAAGGGGCACTACTTTGAAGAAAGTAGTCCTTCGATGCAGATACGTGTCAGAAGTCTGTAGTCAAATTTCGATCCTTATCCAACCCTTCAGAGAAATCCCCATCAGAGACGAATCCCTATTAATTCAGTTCCCACATTCGATTTTTTTTCTACAACTTTACAGTATAAATTTGAGTTATCAATGTCTTTGATGATGAATTGGGGTCACAGGTGGACGGTAGCGAGGGCTAGATGGAAAAGAGCGAGAGAGAGAAAAAATGCCTTCTTCCTATTCCTGGCAATCCAGGCGTGGGTAACACTTTGAAGCTCAATCACGATCTCCTATCGTCATTTTTTTGTCCCTTCATTTTATGTCCCTTTTCTCCCCTTTTTTCCCACCCTACACACTCCCTTTGCCCTTCGGCTCTCCAATATCCTGGTTCTACGAGGCTCATTCTGATGCAGGACCAAACCCTCAGGATTCACGCTACGACGATTCAAGAACACAAATTTATTTCCGCGTCACACCATCGAATTAAATTACCACCTTTCGTTATTTATCGTTATGGCTTTCACGTTCCCTTTTGATTTTATTTTTTACTTTCTTGTTTGAATGAAAATGGAAACCAATCAATTTCCTCAGGATCAGAACTTCGTAATATTCCATCTCCACGGATTCTCCTTTGGATTGAATTGAGAATTTCAGCTGAATGTCTCATCAGAAAATATTTGAACGAAAGCATTCCGTCCGTAAAATTGGAGTGATCTAAAATATTTTTGCATGAATGAGAACTTGAGACATCACATCTTCAAATTTCAGATTTAGGACTTTTGAGAGCTGTTGCGATCTTCTAGTTGTAGCTGTACTTTACTTAATGCTTGAGCTCAAACTTGAGCTCAAGTTCTAGCTACAGCTCTCGAGTTCTCAAAATTCATTGACCCATCATCTAAGCAAAAGCGCAATTAAAAATTTCGGGAATCGAAGTCTTTCAGCTCCTGCTCTTCCATCACCTAACCAATCGTGGTGACCACTCAAGTATTTTCATCTATTTCCCAGCAATATTTACCTCGCCTGTCGATTGAAACATAACGCAGGAGCCACTTCGCGAATGACTACTAGATATCCGGTATCGTTTGAGAAATATGACCTCTTTAAAAAAGCTTCCGGCCAAGAAGAGCTATCGCTGAGAAAGCTTTACGATGTCGTAAATGGAAAATCTGCAATCGGTCAGGTGAGTACACCCTCAACCCTCTCCAAGCATAAAAGATGGATTCTAACGGATGTATGAAGGAAGATTCCAAGCAAGTTGAAGCTGTACCAACGAGCGTGTTTGTAAGCTGGAACCAATAAAACCAGTAGTGCTCCCATGATACGCTCAAAACAACTGTCCATTATCGTTGTCATAAACCGAAAGGCGCGGTAGATCGGGGGAAAAAGTAATCAACGCAACGTATATCCATCCACATGGAGCATCCAATAACCTTGGGTGTATGAGAGTTATTCTTCACTTTTATGCGGGGCTTTGTGTTGCAAGAAATGTCGTTAAATGTTTATTAAATTTTTTTCTCTCATGAAGATTGAATATTGCGGAAATCACGCTTCAGGGGAGGGGGGAATTTCCGCGGACAATAGTTAATGTTTGAGGGGAGCACCTGACAGGTCAATCCAGCAATAGACGGTTCTGCGCAGTCAGTTGACTGTTGATAATTCATCAACAAATGATGGACTTATCGACTAGTGACCAATCAAGTAGTTAAGGTGATCATTTCCTCAAATGTCGGTCAAATGACAACTGGGTCATCCTCCAAGGTCTTCATCAAGATGAAAGGCTCATTGATACAACGTTCCACATTTTTATAATGTCACTGATAGGTGGACTGCGATGAGGCTAGAAATATGCTTTCTCACAATTTCTCCTAGGATCAATAACGAAAGAAGCTGTCTGACCATTGATGAGTCATCAACCACTGATCAAGCAAGGACCGACTATTGACCAACCAAGAACGCATGTTGATCATTCATCTAAATTTCAATCAAATGATAATTGGGTGATCCATCAAGTAGGTCTTGGTCAAGATGAGAGACACATTGGTACAACGCTTTATATTTTTGTAACGATACTAAAACATGGAGCCCGGTGAGGCTGTAAATATGCTTTTTCACCGTTTTTCCTAGGTTCAATAAGGAAAGAAGCTCTCTGACGGTTTTAATCTGTATCAATTTTCGATTTGAGTATTTTTGATTCTTTGACATCAGTCTTTGATGGATCAACCGATCACATCAACCTCAAAACACCATTCTCCCCAAAAATACATTCAGTACAATATTTCTTCGTACCCCTGAAGCACAACGAACAACAAATCCCCAATATCACTCCATAAAATCCAATCCCATAAACATACTATTTCCTCCCCTTCCACCGATCACAAATCGCTTTTTGAATTCTGATCCACATACGAAATAAAATTCAACATGATCGCACATGACATTTTTCATCCATCGAGTGCCAATAAATATTGAAGACTCTGAGTCAATAAAGTGCTGGGGAAAAAAAATTGAAACGAGGACAGCTAGTGCATTGGGAAAACGAGGTGTTGAATATTTTAATGACGGAAGTACCGGCAGAGAACAGTGCAAATGGATAATGGTCAAAAAGAGGATAGAAGACTCTCTATTATGTCTACTTTTTCAACGTTCTCAATTTGCAGATGAAATTTGTGCAAAGCCTTTTGTATCCTGGACCCTAGGCATTCACAAAGCTCTTCAACTCACCGTTTCCAGTCCCCCTCCACCACTCAACTAGGCCATTTTATTCTGTCTATTCCTCCCACCTATCTGGTATTGATGTAGTTATGTGGACTTTATGAATGTGAGTAAACGGGGACATCCACTGCCTCCGTCTTCTTTCCTTCATTTTTATTCGTCAAACAGACAATGAGGACTAGGAAAAAAATTTATATACAACTGATGGAAGTTGGTAATTTCGCGGTGAGTTGCTGAGAATGGAATGGGGAGATGAAGCAAAGTGGGGGATAAAAAATTCCATTTATAAAGTTATGAAGGAGAATGATATGAATTTGTCCGTTAATATGGGATGTTGACTGTTTATTAAGGGATACAGTGAAAAGTTTCGCATTGTTGGAAAGAGAAAACCGTGGGTTTGGGACTCTGGTAGATTAAACCTCTAACTTTACACTGATGGAGAACTGTTTCAGCAGCTATGAATACTTATAATTTTCATGTGTATTTACCTGTCAGAGAGTCGATTTGGGCACCCAGTCAAACATCAGTCGATTGCTGGTTGCTCAGTGATGATCATTAGTCGATCGACCAACTGTTGACCAATGATCAAGAATCGACTGATTAATTATCGATCAGAAATTGATCAACGATCGACCAATAATCGATCATTGCATGACAACGATCAACCAACATGCGGCCATTTATCGGCCAGCGGTCGTTAATCCATTTGAGGACTGTCAACCAATGGAGGACCATTAATCACCCGACAATTGACCAATGCACGACCGTAACAGGACAATCCGTCATGTAACGGTGGTTCATTAATCGACCAACGGTCGCCTACCGTTCAATCAATAATCGACCAATGTTCAAGCGTTGAATGACTATCGATCGATTAATGATCCTTCATTAAGCGAACAACGATCAACTTTTGATATACCATCGGTCAGCCACCGGTCGCTCGTCACTCGACAAACGATCGACCGAATATCAACGAAATGTACAAACCAACCTCTCATGGTGAGTTCCTCGCCTAAAACAAATTAAACCCTCAAGTGCAATTAACCACCAGTATGTGAACGTCATAAAACATGTATTTGCGTTCAACCTTCCAAATTGACCCATCAAAAGAACAATGAGCACCATGTATATGACTAGAACCGTGGAAAGCTCGTGAATTTCCATCGAGATGTCGACTAACGGAGTGAGCACAGAAATGAAATAAAATGCACCCACGGATAATTTAACCGATGAATTGCTTTGAAGTAGAGAACTGCAGTAGTTGATTACAGAATGTACCGAACATTAATTTCACCTGCAGTGTAGCCCGGATATTCGAGTCGAGAGCTGTTGAAGATTTTTTTGCTGTCTCTGTTTGATAAAAATGGTGAGTGGAAACTCGAGGATGGAGCATAAAAAAATTCGATTTTAATTGCACTCTGCTACGTCAGGTTCCAAGGGCTATCTGTACTCGTGGCTATTAATCTTCACGTTTCTACAATGGTAAAGTTATTTGGGTGATTGACGCTCTATATATTCAGTGTTATCTACTTAGCTTCCAAACCAACTGTGTACATCTCAGCGGATTAATGTGGAGAAGGAATGAGTGAATTGAAAAAAAATGAACATTTCGTGACGGCATGCTTCATTGAGTGGAATAAAAAAGAGGTGTTAAGTGGGTGATGAATGTTCATTTTTTTGGGCTTCTTTCGTTTCCTGAATGGTGATTGCCAGGGTAAGGGATCCGAGACGCTTAAGATATTTATTCTCAACCATGAGGCGATGATCCCCGATAAGTTCATTGGATAATTTCTCTACTGTTTCCAATGAATTGATTCCTGAGACATCATAGGACCTCCTTAGAACCCTTGCAGGATGTTGAGATTTACATCTGAGCTTTGCATAGGCTCCTAGTGACACTGAAGTTGCTAAGACTTTGCTATGACCTATGATGTCCGTATTTACGTTCATATAATCTCTAAAATATTAAATGACCTTCGTAAGACCCTCCTACGACCGTTCAGAATACCTATATGACCTTCTTAGGGCCTCTCCATGACTTTGAGATTTCCGCATGATTTGAAGATTTGAATATGACCTTCAGATTTCCATGAGATTTCTTCAGGATATCATATCAAGATGGCCTCCACAACATCTTCATAAGAGTCCTACGGCTGAAAATTATTTTTTGGGCCCTTGAAGCGTTTGAACTTCTGATCAAAATCATCCAATTCTGGCTTTTTATCATTACTCATAAATTTTAGAATTATCTTGTCATCATTGATTTTCATTTTGGTCCAACTAAAATTATGACTCAAGTATCGTTCCCCTCAATTATAAATTCCCATCCCTCCACGATGATAAACCCATAAAGAACTCGCACCTGAATAATCCAATACGTAACAGTTTATTTGAAATATCCTTTTTACGTATTTAAATGACAATATGCCATGTAGTATCGTGTATCAACCACAGTGCTTCATACCTTATGTATCATCCACACACTGTTTATAACTGCGGGAAAAGCCGATGAGAATGTATAAATATCGAGTATTGAGAGGAGTATAACGATTTCACTGGAATATTTATGAGAATGACGCACACTACCGCCGGGAAATCGTAGGTACCATAAAACGATTTCGGATACACATAGTATCCAACAAATTCACAATTTTGGTCTTGCCGATTCGTCTGTGACAAATAAACTGGTGGGAATCAAATAATAGGAAAATATGGCAAAACAGAAATTACAAAGTACATGGAAGGAGTGAAAATTGAGAATTAAAGATATTTTGTGATTCAGAGAAATAATTTGAATGGAATATTGAGGAAGGTATGAATAAATTAACTGATTGTTCCAATCCGAAAAACAACAAAGGGATTGGTTGAAAAAGTTGAGAAAGAACAACAAGAAGAGACAATTGCTTTTAGATGATTGCTTTTAGATAAGACTGTCCTGATCAGGACAGATATGTGATCAGGCCCGTGGTTAAGAGCAATATTTATTCTTGATCTTACCAAAATGATGCCGATCCTCCCATCATCAAAATGATGCTTGATCCCCTTGACCAGGATCAAGTACCAAGGATCAAGGATCAAGTACTCTAGGGTCTAATCAGGTTCACATCATGATCAGATATGACTCGGAATGGAATTGGAAACCTGGTCATACATGCCAGTAAATGGCTTAATAACACCTTGATTTTTGGATAAAGAGGTAAGGAATCTGATCTGAATAAATACCTGATTAGCATCTGATCTCGATCGAGAAATTATTTCTTCCTGATAACAACTGAATGTGTACAAGCATCCAACGGAGCGGGAAACTGATCTTGAACGGAAATTTGATTAGGATCAGTCATAACACCTGGCGTTAATGGAAACCTGATCAAGAATGATATGTGATTTGAATTGAAAAACTGGTCAAACTAACTGCTCCTTCAGACCGGGCAAGTAAACAGAAGAAAAACCTGACGGGAACCCGATTCTAATAAAAAACAATAAGAATGCTCACTCCACTTATACCTATGAAGGCAGAAAACCTGATGGTTATAATTCTTGATCAGATGCACTTACGGTACCTGAACATGTAACTATTCAAGTATCTGAAATCAGGCCCAGCACCTGATGAGGACTTGAACCCAACCAGAATTATTGTTAATCACTGACTCAACTGCTTGCTTACATACAAATCATGTCAAAAACCTGTTCAGGACTATGACTCATACCTGATCCTCAGTCAGGTCAGAATATTCTCTGTGAGTCAAATAATTAGATTAGGCCTGATGTCTTTACTTTTCAATTCAGCGCCGATCAAAAATCAAGTTTCCTGAACTATTCCTCACCATTACCCTGTGCACAACCTCGACAGCTCCAATAACTGAAGCTCCCCTTTAAACTACACAGACTTTTCTTGAAAAAAAGTCCGAATCCTTTCATTTCTCCACCTTAAATCCACACAATCTTCTCAATCACCACAAAATAAATCCTTTCTGAAAAGAAACAATATGATTTCGCCCTGGATTATTTCTCCGATAGATTAAAATGGATAGTGGAATCAGTGAAGAGGAATTTCCGATGACGTATAGGTTAAAACAATAAGGCAGTTCATTCGAGTGTGCATCATACCCAAAAGCGACGCAAGACCAAGAGAGAAATGAGAAGGTTCTGAAGGATCAACTGTGTCTCAGTAGGTAGTAAACGCGTTTCAAGATCTCCGCAGAAAGTATATATATATATAGGAAAGAGTCAACCCCAGTTGGATTGATCGTACCCGAGGCACTCTCGCCGGAAATGAGTTGACTGTAGCGTAACCGCGCACGCCATGTCAGGAGCTGAGGAGTGGGGAGAAGTGAAATGAAGCAGAAGAGTTGAAACCTCTCTTCCCGCGCTCAGCAATAGTATCTTCCACTTGAGTCTCGTCTCATCGACACAGCCACTGGATTCAAGAATCTGCGACAAAGTAGATCTAGATCGTAATTGAAAAAGGGCTAATCCTGACGGCAAAGTTCATTGCTTCTCTTCGGCTCGAGATCTTATCCATCTCTTATTTATTTTATTCAACGTCCTTTTTTTTGTGAAATAGTTTCCGGTTGAATTTGAAGGAACGAATTTACCACCAATCTGGATCGGTTTACGGAGTTCAACATTTGTTTGGTTTCAGCTTCGGTTGATATTGTTGATTCATTCTTTCTGTTTGGATATTTATTATTCATTCTATTTTGAATGACTTCTCGTTTTATCAAACAATTCCAAATATTTGACTTCGTGAATTTTTATTTTTATGGAGTTATTAGGAGAACGTAAAGCAGGGGAAATTGTTGGAGGTCAACACTCGGGTATTTCATGGTAGTTCAGCAAATAATTATTCGCGAGATTTTATTATCTCCCAATAATACGCTTCCGTCATTTCGTAATTAAATTTTTTCTCTCAATGCACTCGGTATACCTCGCAGATCTCATTATGGCGGAATACTCGTTTCGTATGAATGCTGGAATAAGGGATGATAATGAGAGAATTTTCACTGTCGAATTTTAATATCTAATATTAAACGCATTATTTCTCTTCAAGAGGATCTGGAAGAACAACTCGTCAATTTTCCTCTTCTACTTTTGAACAATTTTTTTTTTCGTAGAAATATCTTAAGCAATTTGAATTAAAATATTTCCATGGAAAATACACATGTTTTAATGAGAATAGATTTTTTTCTTTTGAAAAAATATACCGAATGAATTTTCCTTTCACAGTTAATCTGCAGAATGTATCATCACTCATCACGAAACTCAATGCCTCTGATACTGGACTAGGTGGAAAATATCCTCAGCAGCTGAGCTGAAGGATAAAGTTTTGGAAAATGCATTTAGCTTCTGGACACCCGAGTGTTAGAAATTTAATGTTATCTACTCGCACCATCCGAGTTGACTTTCAACTAAATTCGTTGACGTTCCCTCCACTCGATAAACCAATTTTCAAACTAATCTAAAAGACACAGAACTCCACTCCCTAGTCGGAAGTGAGGAACTCTGGAAAATTTTACTCTTCGTTTTGTATACCTTATCGTACTCAACCCAAGAGGCCTCGGATCTCCAATATCTTGTAGAGTCTGTGTGTTCTTCTGAATTCATCATTATTTTATACGCCGACGTGATGAGAAATTATTATATCTGCAAATACTGGTATATTATATATTTTAAATGGAAGAGAATTGTAATTGGAAATCACCTTGTGTCTGTAACATGTTGTTCACAAGAGACAAACGTGGATGGTAAATCTCTCATTCTTACGAAATGCTCATAGAAGTCAAGCGACAATATTAGAAACCTGTCCGTTATAAAACAATAAGAGTCGTCCATGCGATATTGATAAAATAATTCTTATAAGGGTCTGTTGACAATATGAGGATTTTGACCGCTTCATAGTTGATCCGCATGTGAGATTACTGTCATGTAAATTGTAATGTCAATATTGAGTTTCGACTCTTATTTTTTACCCTTTAATGAGCTTCATGAGGGTCCAATGTTGGGTGAAGCCCTCATGTTTGAACTGAACGCAACAGCACACCCCTTTCTTCATATTAGGCCTTCATATGATGCTTATAAAGTTCAGATTTTAGTCGTGAATTTCTAATCCTTATCTAACCATTAGCCTTCATCCTTCATCATTGACTTTTAAGCGATACTAATCAGCTGCACTAACTAGCTGCCCTCCTTTTTTACCTTTACCTGATGCTCATACGACCCGCATAGCAATCATTCGAAGTCCTTAACTGATTCAATGATTTGCCTTCACTTTGCATTAATTTGCTTCTCGAAATTTGTCACAAAGGACAAACGGACAATTTTGGACTATTAATCCATCTATTTCGCTACAAATGGAGGAAAGGCCGAGATAATTCCACAATTCGTCAATTGCGCAGTATCTCATTTATGTTTGTCAGTACCATCACTTTCTATACGAAACTCAAAGGTTAGTTAACGAAGAGAAAAGAACGTTTGGTTTGTGGTAACTTTGTACCCCATCTGCTACCACAGTTTCCTGATCGATCGACTGTCATAATTATTGATTGTTTGCAATGAGTGGCAGCCGGTACTCGGTGGAGGTGTTGTGCAACGGAGATGATTATTTTCTTTTATCTTCTCCTTTTCCCCCCATCATTCTGGTGTAGGTCATTACTGAAGCTCCATCATACTGGAATATCGTTGGTATTGATGGACTGAGTAATAAAAAGAAAATTCAATTATAGTCCACATAATTCGATAAGAGGTAATTTTAGTTATTTCTCGACAAATGCCAATTTATTTTTGAGGAAAAGTTAATCTGGTGAGGTCCCCGTCATTCAAAATGTCTCATTGTTTGAGCTTTATGTGACGTACATGAGAGTTGTTGATACTAATATCTGGACTCCTTCACATGTGGAAATTTCACCCAGGTTTCGCTATCTTAGTTCAGGTACAGATTGACAACTGGTAAAGTTATCTGGTAAGGCTGATTAGAATTTCGGATCCGGATCCGGTCAGGGTCTTAAAAAAGTATCTGGATCCAATGCGGACTCCATCCTGACCAGTGAAGATGAATCGGATTCAGTACTGAGAGGACAAATTGGATCACAAAATTCAGATCAGGCTTCGATTCAAATAAGTATTTAATTAATGATCTAAAACTGATCAATATCATGTTTTATTGATGAGTGTTTCAAATCGGATTTGAGTGGAGGAATGAATGAATCTCGCTCCGTTTGCAGGGATTTAAATTAGTTTTAGATCCAATTATAGTGAAAAGTATTTGATTAGACCTTCGGATCATGATCCGATGAGTCTCTGAAGCGAGCTGGATCCTGGATTAGGACCCAGCCAGGATCGTAAGAGAATGTCTGGATCCAATACTGCTTGTCAATACTGATCTCATCCTAATCATCTAAACCGCGACTAGATCCGGATGGAATACAATATCCAAAACACAAATCGAATCCTAAAGTTCGGATCAGGCTTTGATCTGAACGAGCGTTTCAGTACTCATCGCTATCTGAACAATATCTTTTACTCCAGCCTAGTTCAGTTTTCTATTCAGTTCCAAGAGAATCAAGGATCAAGGAATCAAAGAGATTATGAATCTAGGTTTATTACGATCTAAAACTTGTCTCCCAAAGGAAAGCCTTGATTGGCTCTTTCCAGCCCAAAAGCTCATAGAATCATATCAGTATTAAGAAATTTATTAATTTCATTTTCAACCAGACTTTAAAAATGTATTTTCGTTAATTGCCGTCATGTAATAGCGGCCAGGTACTCGTTAATCGGCGCCGTATAACAGAGAACTCTGGGAAATATACAAGGGTATGCATATTCATGGTGGTCGGCAAATGATATGCAAACGAGCAGTAGTGAAAGTAACTTGGGAGAGGCCTTTACCCCAACCCTTTACCCAGCATGTCCGGTTATCAGGCGAGATGCTGGGACCAGAGAGTTTTTTATTTTGACGTCAGACGTACCTAACCTTTTTCTTCATTCATCTTTTTCTGTTCTTCCATCCGTTTTTTCCCTTTCGTTTTTTCTTCTCCTCCAGCCACCCTCGTCATCAGTGACCACCTTTGTAATTAACGGGTACACCTTTTCACTTCTATATTCATCCACCAGTTACAGCAGGTATTTCTCCCCTTTTTGTGTGCAGTTGCCGGGGTTGAAACGAGTGTCACTTTGTCTCCAATTACAACGTGAGGATGGATGAATTGAAATGACATTCATAGGCTTTCAACGACGGCTTTTATGATCAATACTCAAATGTGGAGTTTTAATGTTTACATTGCTGATATGATCAATTGCATTCAGTTTTTCGCGGTCATAATGGCAACGAGTGATAAAGGAGATGAGACAGATGAGAGATAGAGAGTGATTGCAATAGCAATTTTCGATATTGGGGAAGCAAGGTCAGATACGACGTTTCAGCTAATGAATTATCTTTTTTTTCTGTTGGTTTTTATAAACACTGACACTTGACACTTTAGGCTGGGAGCATTCTCTAATGGGTATTGCTAATTGGACCTGATCAGGTAAAGTAAATCGATTTCATTCCGATTATTCCAGTCTTTGCTGAACATTACTGGCACGATTACTGTCCAGGAACTTGATCACTGAAGATGGTGATGGAACAGAACCAGATCAGTAACGGAAGATGTTTTTCGTCCAGATAAATCCGGAACTTCACCTGTGTAGAAATTTGGTTCAGGTTGTCTGATAGTATATTAGAAATAGATCACATACTGACCAGAATTTCTTTGTAAAACATTTCAGTTCGATCTTGCAGACAATATCTGTATCCAATGCGAATTAGTTAATTCTAATCTTATTCCGATCACCTGTATCACAAGTGGATTTAGATTAGATTCGATACTTGGGAAATGGATCGAATCATGGATCAAGTATTTTGATCAGGCTTGGATGCAAACAAGCGTTTCGTTTCTGGCTGTGAATCAGGTATGAATTCAATAATGGTATGGAGTCGATGATCATGTGTTCCTGATTTCTGGTTCTGGAGGACTGCCCGAGTGGAAACTTAAATCAGGCTAGAATAAAAGACTGGTCAGCATAAACTGAATTTGATCAGCTTTGGATCAGAAACGTAACGCTTATTTCTATTGATGCCTGATCAAAATACTAGGATTCGATCTTTCTAATCAGTATAAGATCTGAGACGAATTCAGTCAAGATTTGACTGATAAGAGTACGGTGAATTCACACCATCTGATCAAAAAATTCTAACAAGTAACAGAACTGCATCTGATCTAGGCTCGGGCAACCTGAGTTTTCTATTCGGGTTGTTGGAATCTATGAACCTCATCGAGTACTGATATGGAAGAACAAGATTAAAACTGGTTCCATTCGTAACAGATCTTCTTGTTAATAGAACAAGATGGCTGTTCTGATGTTAATCAGAAATCAGGTAGCATGTGTCAATCTCTAGTTTCATTTTTCACTTGGACAGGGAAAACATCACATCATACAGCTGTTTCTCAAGAAAAACACCAATGATGATACAACTAATGGAGGATTGTATTCCATTTAATTTATTAATTTTCATTTGAAACCAGATGATTCCCATCATTTCCAAACCCATTCTCAGTTATTTCCCCAGTAACTTTCATGCCCTCCGAAAATCGCCACACAATAAAGTTCAACGACACTGTCGGTGTGCATCCAGTTATGAGAATATTCGTGTAAAATCGAACCACAAGCGAATCGCCATCAATTTCACCGGCAAAAGGACGCCAGAGAGCCCCAGAGATATGAGCGTCCGAGGGAGGGGGTTAAAGGGTGAGTAAAGAGGGGGATAGAGATGAAACGCGTTATAGCGTGACAAAACGACGCCCACCTGTGCCGAGAGGGCTTCCAGGACCAGTAACGAGGGAATAAGCGCCAACGTTCGTATTGCTAAATATGCGTATACCCACCTACTATGGTGCATTCACTGTTGCGTGCTTTAGCACACGGCACTCCAGTTCTATATGGGATCGATAGATTCGTAATGTTTGCCCTCGAGGCTGTCGGGCACCCCATATCTGTTGGGCTTCGACTGTACTCTGTAGCATCCGGGTTAATACCATTTAGTGACGCGTTTCATGTGTGCACATTGTGAATGACAACCGCAAATTGCGTGTCGACATTAAGTCACGGATTTTCGGGGAATTTGTGTGTGCTGTTGCGTTTTTCTTCCCAGGGTAGAATTGTTATTGGTTACGATCATTTTGTACTCTGATCTTCGCCATCATGAAACCACATGACGCGCAAAGCATATAGAAATCAATTTTGCGGTTAATAAATTTGGATTTCACGCGCAAACTGAAACGACCAATGAGTAAATGAGGTACATGTCACATGTGATTGACAGATGACAGCAGCATCTCTGATCCATCATCTGTAAATTTCATCGAACATATCCCATCATTATGTTTTTAGGCTTCCATTGTGTATCATAATTAGTGAGTTGTTGATAACCATATCAAATCATTCTCCCGCAACAGCAACCTTTATGTAAAAAAATTCGGTAGAGTTTTTACGCAGTCGATAACGCATTCATTTTCACATCAGATGATTCGAATATTCATGTATTCAGTGAAATGTAACCAAACGCTCTTATACGTTTTTTTGGGATCCGGAAACAGTTTTTGTCAAGTTGAAATCGGTGGTTCACGCAGACAAAAATGGAATGGAGATAGAAAGTGAGAGATGACAATCTGTGAATTGTGATAATGACAACGATAAAAGCAATGAGAGGTGATTTTTTCGAATCAGGAGTTGGAACTATTTGTAGAGAGGAATAATACAGAGCAGAGAAAATATCTCTGCTCTAGAATTTTTGTGGGTTAACGTCTGTCTCCATTCCAGCTGTATTGATTTATTCAAGTACGCCGGAACAGCAGGTTTTTCCAAGCCTCCAGATTTGAAGTGATGGCAAGGATGAAAAACGGATGGAGCTGATTTTTTTGTATATCAGTTTTATTCTAGCACTCTTCGGAAACCGTGAGCGAGGGTTTTTTGTGAATATTAGTAGATACGCTTTCAAATACTGTTTTAATGATTTTATTCACCTTATGGAAACGCTAATGCTTATTGTAAAATGCAAGAAAAGCGGTCTCACTGTGACACAGGGGTCTGACTTCCGGGAGAAGTCCTTTGAATTTATAGAGACTTTGTCGATGACAATGTCAAGATATTTGCAGTAGCAAAAACCGTGAAAACGCATATATCAGCAGTATTCAATCAATATCTGATCTAAGATGAGAAAACAGCCTAAATTACATTGACCCAGGAAACTATGAAGAAGCCCTTTAGGTGCGGTAAGAACCTCTAGTATTAAAAGCCGTCAATAGGCGATAAAGTTTCCTGGTGACAGTTGAGAAGTGAGCCAAGATGGTTAAGGCTAACCCAATGCTGACCAACGCTGTGCAAACCTTGCCTGCATGTCCACGACATCGTTGGGTAGTCCATATAGACCAAATCATTCTACCATTTACTCTCTGCAGCTCCAAACACCTTTGAGAATATATAATTCCCTACTTATTCTGAGCCGTAAATGGAGAGGAATCACGTGAATAAATCCATCTCACTCAAACGCGAGTTTCCCCTCCTTTTACCAGAATTGAGCAATCTTATCCGTAGGAGCGCGCATAATCTGTGTACCTAAAGTATTAAAGAATTCCCGAGATGTGAAAGAAATAGGTCTCGCCGGTATTAGAATTGGAAAAGCTCCCGAGTGATCCGTCAGAAGCTCCTTGATGAAACTTCTCAGCAAATTATCTCTCCAGCGCTGAGAACGATTGTGGCATACGATTAGAGATAATTAGCAGCTAATTATATGCACTCAGGTATTACCTATATACCAGACAAGATAAACATGAAATGCTTCTTCACAATTCAGGACTATTCAGATATGCTGTGATGAGTTGAATATTTTGAAATTTTCATCCCTAAAACTTGGTAATATGGCATTCCATAAATCCTTGAAATTTCTCCTCTTTGTGGTCGACAAAGCGCTCACAAAGGGCTCAGAAGTTGAATGAGAATCTGGATGTTCAAAGCCGAAGAAACAAAAATTTTCTTTTCTCCCTTTTACACGGAAATGGTAAAATTGAATTTAGACAGAGGTGCACTTTGTATTCTGAATATATGCGATTATAAATCTGCATATTTTCTGGCAACACAAGTAGAAAATTCGGATACGCAATCACATTCACAAGCACATTTGAATTTCAAGATGATTTAATAGGATATGGTGAGGATAGTCTTATAGTTTCAAATGACGACAGGTGAAAGAATCATGAAGGGATAAGGATAAGTGAGCAAGGGCAGAAACTTGTCATTGTCTGAGGATTAACATAAACCAGCAGAAGGGTTGAAGATAAATGGATATCGTGTCCTTAGTGTTCTTGCAGCCCTTGACCCATATGCCCCCTCCTTTTCTAATCCATCCTCATTGAACCTTTATATTGCTCTGATTAGGGTCATTAGGGTTCAACGGTGATATCAGAATTATTATTCTTATCATCGCTGTAGCATTCTACGGCCATCCAATCATTCTCTCACCTCTCATGCTTGATCTTTATCCAACACTTGCCTGATTTACGTAACGGTTCTAGGGTCGAGATTCAATACAAAAGTTTTCATTTTTACTGTAGCTGTCAACCGTTATCCAACAAATCCGTTATCCAACGGTCTCCTTCCTAATATGCGAGCTTCAACCAATTCTCAGGCTACTCTCGTAAGAGTCGTGAGGACTAAACGTCCTAATAATTCTAATCCTCATCATCGCTGTAACCTTGGACCCTGCCCCATCCCGGGTAGAAATTCAACCGGGGATTCAGCCGCAACTCGGCTGAGCGCGAGCTCAGCCTCAGCTTGCCGCTTGACTCGAGTTCACGCCGCAACACACCGCTCCATACCGGCTCACAGTCGAACGCTCATCAGACGGCATAACTCGGCACTTGAGTTTGAGCTGTGGCTCAACGCTTAGAGCTCAGCTCCGATTGAGTCTTGTCGTTTCGAGTGGAGGGTGGACTAGAATGATATTTATGCATTTTTAGAATATCGATTTAAAATTTGAATACTTTGGAAAATCCTTGTCTTCTTACTATAAAAAAAAATGGAATTCCACTGAACTTTCTATAAAATTTGAAATTTACTGATTTTTCCCTCTGTCATCGAATATAAAACCTGGCACTTTCTCTAAGAATTCCTATTGAATTTCTATTGGAGCTCTATGAGAATTCTATTTAAGTTTTATTGCAATTCTATTGAAAAATTCTATTTTTTTTGTGTCAATTCCATTGAAAATTATGCAACTTTTCTCTGCATTTTTAATGGATATTTGTTTGTAGAAAAAAATCCATTGATTTTCCGAGATAATTTATTCTGTTAGGATTTCTTCCACAGAAACTATTGGGCATGAATTTTCCAAGTTTTGTTGCTGCATTTGATTAAAAGAAAAGAAGAAAAATCGAGCGGAAAAAAATTAGAAATCTTACGCCTAAGAAAATCTATAGGAACATAAAAACCTATTTACTTTCTTGCACCAAATTTTACCTTAACAAAAAGACTCTATGAAGTTGCATAATCTGCAATAGAATCGGCGAAAGAAACGAATAGAATTCTAATAGAATTTCCAGAGAATTCTCATAGAATTCCAATAGAAATTTAATAGAAAGCGCTAGGTTTTTCTGTTGAATTTTTTCATGCGTGTTATTTTGGCATACCTGTATTCAACATTTCCCTAATAAATCGTAGAATATTCTTAGAACTCATAGGCCTATCGAAAAATGAAGAATATCCTCTCCTGTAGCGTTGATAATTAATAATAAAGGTTCGTTAACGTTTTTCAAGTGATTATTGTTCTTCATTTTGTTTGTTGTATTCGCGAGAAAAAAGAAAGTTTTGATTACGTTGCAGTGAATTGTTCTACCTTGTATTTTCAGATTAATCCCATTCGATTAGTTAATATCACGTTATTTCTGATGAGCTTGTGATTGTTCATCTGAAAAAGCATGCCATCTTCACATTTATTCGATTGTTTTGTCGCTCAAATGACGATGCCATCGGACCTGTCAAATCATTATTGAGGTTAAGTATACTGAGATTGAGTAATTGGAGGTGAACCTGAGGTTGAGCAGTGGCCATTCAACTAAAGCCCGGTGAAGCGTTTCGCGTAATAGTCTAACGCTGGGCTGTGAGCGCGTGACGCGGCTCAACCTCGGGTGCATGTGACGCGCGTGGAGTTTATCCCAAGCTGGGGCGGAGTGGCGTATTTCTAGCTGGGATACGGGTTCCGAGCCGAGCTCAAGCGGCGTGATTTCTACCCGGGATCCTCCTCCAATTGACCCTGATCCGGTTCTCACACGGACCCAATGATTGTTGAATGGAGTCGTCACTATCATTGTCATCATCATCGTCACGATCATTATCATCCTCATCATCACTATCAGCGTCATTATCATCCTTCCACAATATTGCCGAACAAGTCAAACCATATCGACTTTCCATTTTCCTTTCCTAAATTCGCTCAGACACTTGTTCATGATGTCACTGAAAATACTCTGAATCAACTCAAGTGAGATTAATACTCCTAGAATTAACGTGATAACAGATATTTTCCAAGTAGAGAGCCAACTACGGAAGCTAATTCGGCATTCTTCCGGGCCGGTGGACCGAAATTTTGGCTCGATTTCCATTCACAAAGGTGAACGGACCCTCTAGCTTATAACTTCTCCCTGGTAAGTATTTCCCTTTGAAATCAAAATTGTAAACGATTTTCAGCTCTCTCCAGAATGAGGTTTCGCTTATTCCAAGAAATTACAGATTTAAATGGATGCAATATGAGGAGAATGAAGGAGATGCGCATGTAGTTAAGGGCAATGAGTTCATTGCCCTCACTCATTTAATGGATGAGTTATTTCATGGATAAATATACATTATGCTTGGAGGATCAATTTGCTTAGTTCGATGGATAGCTGAGTAGGAATTTCGTCAGGGCTTAGTAGGGTTTCTATTGAATTCCTCCGACATCTCCATTGGGACATCATCGGGTGTGTCACGTAATGAAGATGAGGAAATCGTTAGGTTTGTCTGACCAAAACCTAATGAAGTTGAAGGACAGCCTCCATTGCATTCAATAATCAATCTGGTGTATTACTAATAATTATGACGATCAGTATCAATCAATTGGACCAATCGAGTAGCCCCGTTAATTAACTAAATTCAACCCCTTTGATCAGTTAAAACAATTAGTGGATTTTCCAATGTCCGATACACATAATGATGACATGATCATGCCCGACTGGCCTGCCACAATCAGAGCACTTCCTGTCATCTAGGGCACTTGCCAACAGTCCGACTATGCCCTTATTTAGTATTTCATATCAGTCAGTTGCCCTGGCTTATTCGATAACGCGCTTGCCTTCTGAAGGAGAGCGTTTCAAAGTAGAATTGAGTTGAGAATGTAAAAATGGGATTGTGTGCAATATATACGTATAATCATTAGGAGCATCACATAGTATAAACACATAGTATATCCTATTCTTGTTTGATATTCTTAATACTGTTCCATCATTATGGAAACCTAAGGATGCCCTGATCACAAAATGATCTGATTTATTCAGCTTCACTCTAGTGCCTTTCGAATGAGGCTGCCCTCAAAATTCGCGATCGCATCGTAGATGTGAGAGCCATCAAGTGGGCTCTAAACTAACTACTCTTGGGGGCCAATGCAGTCACTGAGAGCGAATCAATGATAGGCGTCAATCAATGAGATCACTGGGTTCTCCTTGATCTCATTGGTTGGCCCACAAGAGTAGTTAGTTTAGAGGCCACTTGATGGTCCCACATCTACGTTGCGATCGCGAATGTCCCATTAATTGACTCATCAAGTTCTCCGATCTGAGAATGAGCCGACAAAGACCTGATCAGGACCTGATGCTCCACATATGCGGAAACTATTTCCACGCATCAAATCTCTTAATTTCAGACCCTCCTCTCAGTTCCAAATACAATAGTTCAATTTTATTGAGACTCCCCGGATGTAAACATCGACATCATGTCCCTGAGTAAACAGTATATTTTATTGCAATCCATGAAACGGAATCACTCAAGATGAAATAACGCATAAACCAAACAACGAAACATCGAATGTGGAATATTGAATAAATAAACGTCTGTATTTGTGAAGCAAATATTCCACAGTACTGAGGAAGGAAGAATGTCCTCTCCTCGATGCACTATTATTCGCAGTTACGGCGGGGTGATCCCAGTGTCTGTCCTCACATGCATCGCTTCATGTGGAAAGCATATGGTCGCAGCACTACTTTTGATGGGAAACGAAGTTGCAACGACTGTTTACTAACATGAGTATATAAAAAAGAGGAAACGGGGAGATAGAGTCAATGATACTTGTATGTATTCAATAAATTGTGCGGAAACATTTTCTTGGAAGGAAAATGATAGGAATCTTTCTGCCATTCGAAGCATTCTCTACAGTCAATCCTATCTGAACCATTGGGAAAATACTAGATTTTTTTGTTAGTGGTGAAATATTTAGTGTATCTAGAAATAACTGGATCTGCCTCTGTTTTAAAGAAGATAGAATGAACAGTGTTTGATCCTGCTAAATTACACGAAAGTTATGCAAGCCCTCTCAAAAACTCCCCATGTCATGCTCCGCTTGAAAGTTTTTAAATATTGACATTCTCATGGAGTTGTGGCGATGGAGTGCGAATGAAATTCAGGGCAAGGTTTTTCCCCGTAATTTGTCCGTGTGGTGTTATATGGTTATATTTCCCTTCATGATTTTTGTGTTAGATGGCACAGTACGGAAGGAAAAAAATGAGTTTGAGAAATTTAGTTTAGCAGGCATGGGATGTTGAACTCGTGCATGACATGACCCGAAACTTTGACAGATTAAAAAAGTCATACGCAGAGAAATTCATCTCAGGTTTCCTGTCTTGGATCAGGTTCGGTTACATGTTGATAAGGATATTCTGATTAGACTTCTAGATCTGTCAGGATTTAAAGAGAGTATTTGGATCGAATGGAGCTCAGTCAATATCAGTTCTATCTTGATCATCCAAACTGGATCCGGAATTCAAAAGACAGATCGGAACGCAGGATTCATATCCGCCTGGAATACAATAAAGCGTTTTGTTACTAATCCAAAACTGATCCATATCAGGTTCTACTAATCAATTTCTTACTTCAGTGTGATTTGAGTCTCGACTCGGAGTGCTTGGGTTTCTTCATTTTAAATCAGGCACCAATCCGATACTGATTAGGATGTCTTTATTAGACTTTCAGATTAGAATCTAGCCAGGATTTTAAAAGAGTGTCCGAATATAATTCTGTCGTGATCAGTTCAACTACGACCGGATCCGAAACTGGGAAGACGGATCACAAGCTAAGATTCAGATCGGAACTAAATTCAAACAAGCGTTGCCTTGCTGATTCAAAACTGATCCATATCAGCTTCTGTTACTCAATCTCTTCTTCCGGCCTGATTTGAATCTCCACTCGGGAAATCGAATCTAGCCTTGCGTGAACTGTAGACGAAATCTCATTATTCGCATTAGCCTAAACTCTAGTCTGAACTAGTCAAAATAAGCAAACTCTTGAAGAAATATCGCTATTCTCCATCTGATGCTTTTTCCCAGCGCTGAACCGTGTACCTTTCTCGCGTGTAATTCAGCAATAATTTCTCAACGGATTACTTCACCGAATTTCCCCCGGTTTCCACTAAAATATTTTACAGCGATTAGAACAATAACAACAAATCTTCCGCACATTTTTGTGGAATCGCGGAAGTGATTTAAATTCTCAGTGACCCGTAAATCTCGTTAATAACCTAGCTAGACTTGGAAAGTGGCACTGGAAGCTTTCTAATCTAGTCACTCGAGCGTATTAATCCTGAGCAATAGCTCGACGGTAGAATATTCGTGGAGGCAAACTGCTGCTTCAACCGTGAGTGCTCCCGATGTTGATGCCATAGAACCGTCGTGAATATTCTCTTCTCTGACCAAACGGCGCGCATCGTTACTTGATGCCCCCGTCCTTCTTCGTCTAACTGACCAGATCATATGTACCTGCTTTGATCGTCAAGAGTTGAGAGCGTTCCAGCTTGTCTTTCATCAGTTGATCGCCCGTATCAAAAATTGATGAGAAATTTAGCGAAATATGGGGAGAGTCTCCAGCCATCAATTAAAGGAATGAAACTATTTTCACGAATCATGATCTACTGTGATGTTCAAACACTCAAAACTAATTTCAATAATTTTGTTGAAGGATAGAAGAGGTTTGAGAAGATGACGTTCAAGTTCTGTATCATCATGGTCAACATTATCAATATTAGATATGACTTTAGGGTAAAGGGCTTCATCATGATTTCGCTCCTCACTACCCATTTCTCACGTTTTTCATCAGCTGGTAAGTACTTTTTGATTATTGGTCACAAACAAATGTGAAGTTTCTGAGGGCAGGGAGTCATGCCATTCACTCGGAATCCACGAATATAGTTGACTAGTTTCCAATTACATGAGTTGAGAACTGATTGCCTTGATGCCCGGTATGTCACGGCTTTCAAGTTAATTCTCAGCAAAGCAAGTCTGCATTTAGTGCCGGGTGAATGACCGATAGATTATGCCATGGATGAAAATGAAGAGACTGACTAACAGACCAGATCATGTGTACCTGCTTTAATCGTCATGAGTAGAGTGTGTTCCATCTTTCATCAGTTGATTGCCGGTAGCACAGATTGATGAGACATTTGGAGGAATATGGTTAGTCTCCAGCTATCAATCAAGGGAATGAATCTATTTTCACGCACCATGACCTATTGGGATGTTTAAGGACTCAAAATTAATTTCAATAATTTTGTTGAAGGATAGAAGAGTTTGGAGAAGGCGAAGATCTATGTTGTCATGGTCAATATCATCAATATTAAATATTACTTCAGAGTGAGATGCTTCTCACCACCGGCTTTTCACATTTTTCACCACCTGGTCAATCTTTTGATAATTGATCGCAAACACATGAGAAGTTTCTGATAGCAGAAATTTACGTGATTGATTCAAAATCCATGAATTTCATTGACTAATTTCTATCTACATGAATTGAGAACTGATTGCCTCAATGCCCGCCAAGTGGTTGGTATCAATTCAATTCTCTGCACTTAGTAACTAGACGGTAACCCGATAGGTTACATCATCGTATCGTATAATATAGTGAGGAAGTACGTCTGCTGCGACAGTACATGGTTTTCGATTCCCGGTATCGGCTAGGTTTTCTCCAGTAGGGAGAAAAATTCATCGAATATTCACCTGAAGTCTCTGAAGTCTCTGCTTCAGTCAACGGATATATGGTCAGAAGTTTTCATTTTCTCATCCAGAACTTCAATACCCGAATTCCATTTTGTCTATCTATAATTTTCTCAACAATTCAAGCCAAAAGTATATTCACTTCCTGATACAAAAATTTCAGATAAAAAATCTCGCTTTCCCGTTGCTGACATTTCTCCAAATCTGGCGCGATTCCAGCGAAAAATAACGAGAACTTACCGCCTTCTGTCATATCAATAATCGGGTCATTGCGCGACTTGATGTACACACAGAATGACTGTGTAACTCCTGGTATTTTGACATTATGCCAAGAAATTTCGAGCTCTGGGATCAACAATATTAGAGTGCTTCAGCACTATTGAACCAGTCTGAAATCTCTGTTAGAGCCCTTTTTGAATTTGAAAGGAACACTTGACTGAATTTTTCATGAATAGGTATCGGTACATGTCGGTTGCAGTCAGGGAATCAATCACCTGTCAGTTCCACTGACAAGCGCTGAGGCCTCTCTCAATACTTTGATCATTTTTGATCAACTGATGGAATTTAATCAACTTACGCTAACTGGCTTGGGGATGTTGTATCATGGGTATAAATGTCAATATTTTTTAATCAATTCAAGCAAACAATTTCAGATCATTTCTCAATGAGCTATGAAATAGTATGAATTCTCCGAATATTCGAATGAAGTTTCTCTTCCAGTTCTGATTACAAAACCATTTGCACAAGTTTGAGAACTGATGAAGCTCCAACTCCGAAAAAAAAATCCATCAAGAATGGTGTTAGCAACGCTATATCAGCTCTACCCTCCCATGAGATACAAAATCAACAGGTAACCACCCAGACTATAACCACATAGCTCATCCGACCCTTAAAAAAATCCCCTATTCTTCCGAACAAAACACCCCACCCTTACCCTTCCTATTCTCCCTTCAACTCCGGAGTAGCTGCACCTCTCACTGGTGCATCTCTCTCCCTCTTCATCTCAGCCTCTTGAATCAGATGAATGAACTCACCAGCGAAGAGAACGAGGAAACGAGTGGCGGAGCAGGAGAAAAAAAAGTGGAAGATAAAATAGAAAATAAAGGAGGTTAAAAAAAAGAAGAGGAAAATAGACGTGCGATAAAGAAAAGAATGAGGCTGCCACTCGAGTCGGTGCTATTTAAATTCCCAGGTCGTTGTTGAGTCCGGCTGCATTTTATCCTATGGAAGCAATTCATTAAGAAGACTCCCAGTAGATCCGGGGATAGGTAGAGGGTATAAAGGTGAACGGAGTACCGGCAGCAGGGAAGGACAAGGTACATTATTAATGTAAATTGAAGGTCACAGGAGAATGTGAGGTAAGATGAGAGCGTCTCGATGTTCTTTTTTCTTGGGCGATGGCAGAATTCCTGGGGGAGAGTCTGGATGTGAAGGTGTTGGGATGAGATGTAATGTTAGGAGTGTCACGAGATCAAATATCGTGAGCAGAGATGACATTCAAATGACAGTAGATTCAAGCCAACAGAGATTTCCCGTGCTTTCTTGAACATCAGACTCTGATTAGATTTTGGTTTGGTCATCCTCAGGTCGGGGAATCTGATGACGACAACATGGGGAGATCATGAGGGCGGCCTCATTGGAAAGGACATAGTGAAGCAGTATGAACATGATCATGAAGTGATCAGGTCATCATCACGTTTTCCTGATGATGGAACGCTATGTGAAATATCATGTTTGATAAGATGAATTAGATATCAGCATGATCGGACCATTGCCAGGTGCAGAGGACGGGGAGGAGTTTTATCTTTTTCTAAGTCTAATAGGACATAGACAATCATTAGATTATTATGTTATGGCCATGTGCATCAGATATTGCAAGGTCTACCAATTATTCAAATCTAATGGGGATTACTTCATCAGCGGATAACGAGTACATGATCTGGCTCACCCTGTGGAACTTCGAAGAATTTGGCCGAGAAAAATAATTTCCCCTCAAGTTAGTCAGCCCAATCTCTGATGATCCCTGATGATCATAACCTGAAGATGTCCCATTGAACACATCGGGTTAACCCAGTAGGAATCCTCAAAATTATTTTTTTCCACACGTATTCGTGAAGCACCATTTTACAGCTTAGACCGTAAAATGTGAGTTCGGGCGTCAGTGAATGTCCGTAAAATTTCCCATTATACATGCATGCAAAAAAAGAATTTTGTTGGTATAATTTTTTACTGCCTCCAGTAGCATCAATAAAGCACGCCGTTGCGGAAAATCCCATCTTTACGGACACAGACTGTCGCATTAAATTGTTTACAGGAAGAATATCATCACCATCAACACCACAAAAACATCCTGAACACACGCCAATATTTTTTTCCTCATATCTCAAGAATAGAATTTTGCTGTAGTAAATTCTGGAGTCATACCCACTTTTTCTTCTACTTCTGGCTATCCAAGCATAATACAAAGAGACTGCATAAACACCAAATATATGGGGCTCCAGTACATTATTCAAACTACATATGCAACGATGCAAATAGATGCTGAAGACAGAAGGGCGGGTGAATGGTGTAGTGGCATGACATTGTGAAGGGCGGTGGTGAAGAAGAGGGGGAGAGTTCAGTATACATTTCAGGAGATTAACTCTTATATCATTCGAGTTGGTATGTGAACACCGATATTGGAGCAATTAATAACCACTCTGTGGTTATTGCTCTT
The DNA here is from genome assembly GCF_001412515.2 of Diachasma alloeum. Classification (NCBI taxonomy): domain Eukaryota; kingdom Metazoa; phylum Arthropoda; class Insecta; order Hymenoptera; family Braconidae; genus Diachasma; species Diachasma alloeum. The sequence continues at coordinate 934,891 of NW_021680361.1, forward strand.
TTATCAATGGCTGTCGTTTTTTAACTTTTCCTTTTTTGTTGATAGTGAGGGGTCAACATGTAGGGTCAGCGAATTGGCCGAAAGACTAAAAGTTTCAGAGACAATTTTTTGTCTATTTTAAATGTATTCCTTCTGATGGGAGAAAAAGTTTATCGCAAGGATCATCAGGGTCACGAGGATCAGATAACCTCGGGATAAACAAAAAATATATAAACGAATTCTGAGGTCATCTGCAAGCTTTTGCTCTTTTGAAAAAAAGTCGTTAATCGGTAGTCACAAGGGTCACGAGGGTCAAATTTGAAAAAAATGGGGGACAATCTCATTATATTGAAAAATTCTTTTTAAAATTAAAATCATTTCACGATGTGAAAATCGAAATTCATGTACATTAATGGGGGAGAATGTGATTATCCTTGGCGCATATAACCGAAAATTTCCCTAAATTCATAAAGTATACCAGTGGCCGGTGAAAATACGTTTATTTTATTCCTAATTGGGCACGAATCGGCGACACGGCTCATACCCCTCGCAATGCACCTTTTTTTATTCTACTGCTCGTATTATTCAAATTCAGTTAACAAATTACCTGCAACCGTCGGTTGTGCCCAGGTAGCACATGTGCGAGGTAGCGAGAGAGATAGGCATTTTGGCCAGGTGGTCAATTCCACAAATGGCCATGCCAGCCATCCCACAGGTTCACCAGCATCGATGCTGCACAGATAATTTTTACGACACTAAGCTGGATAAATACACGTGATGGCGGAGCCTCTATCATTTTCGTGCACCATTCTGTTATTTGTTGAATAAATTCGGGAGAATTTAGGGAAATAATGAGGTAATTTTTGGTGTCAATTATAACATGTGTTGGACTGATTGACTCAATAGGAGGATATCATGTTCATAATTCTTGCGTAATGCTCATGAGGGTCAAACGTCAGTATGAAACTTTTGAGTGTGTTGTGATCTTCATTTGACCTGAAGGTCAAACAAATTTGTTTTATTATATCATTAGAATATTTTAGTTCCTAGAGAAAATAATCGCAGTATTTCTGAAATCCTAGATCATGAACTGTAAAAATAAGAACTTCAAGGGCGAATGAAAATTCGAAAAATATATTCATAAAAAGGTCGAAAAGTTATAAGGTTTAACCCATATTAGGGAGACATAATTGAATGAGACCCTTATGAGGGTCATCGATCTAATATTGATGTTGAACCCTTGAGACGGTTAGATAAGGATTAAAACATGGATATTGATGTCTGATCCTCTGAGCAATTAAGCTATGAGCAATTAAGTTGGGCCCTTACATGGGTCTGATGAAGATCATAATTCTGAAAATGAATTTAGAAACGAAATTTTCCTGTAAATATTCTTTATGAAACTGTAATCGCCAACTAGAGGAAACGATCGCAGTATTTCTGAACTCCAAGATCATTAACTTCGAAAATAAGGACCACAATGGTGGATAAAAATCCAAAGACATGTTCATAGAACCCGAGATCTCGGCATTATACTATAACGTACGTTATACAATTCCATTTATTCCGATATTTATATGGCAGGTGAAAGCAAAAGTCCTAGGAAAGTCGGATTGGGCGTCTTAACTCCCCAGAAAATCGATAAAAGTAGGAGATTGTGATACAAATGGTACTACCGTTATGGACATTTTGGTGGCATTGGAGAAGCATTTCCAGACTCCTCTGGAAGTTCCACTGTATAAACCCATTGAAACCCCCTGCAACTCTCGACTCACAATCCAAGAACAAGTTTATTTCCCCTCATGGTAGCCATTTTTCCTGACAGACGGGGAAAATAGTGGATAGAAATACCAAATAGTTCGAAGAATTTCACTTCCCATACCTGTGCCAATTTACCCACGATTATAATCCAATTTTCCACTGTGCAGCGGCTGTGATCAGGTTGGAAATCCGCTTGTAGAATAACGATAACTCCAAAACCACTAGTGATGAGGGTGTATAGACGTGTTGTACGTGGGTTGAAGCACTGATTACGGATATAGAATGTGTTTCAGATCTAATTCTTCTAATCAGGGCTTTGATGAAGGTCGGATTTGGCAGTGGTTCTGATCGCTTCCTCTGGAGCGAATTTATTTTCAAAGGGTGTGGCTATTTGATGTCGAGCATGGATTGGTGCTCCTCTTTGTTTAATAAGAATGGGACGCTGCGGTAGTATGAAGCTGAATCTTAACACAACTCATGCTTTTTCAATCGTTATGAAAATGATTTTCATATACTTTTATTTTCATTACGTCTTCGGGTTTAGTTTGTAATAAAATTGTAATGACTCGCGTACATGCTAGACTCATGGAGTTTTTCATTTTGATCAAATTTGGTCGTTTAGTAACTCTCGAGTTCAATCATTATTTAAGAGGATAATTTACGAAAAGCGGGTTCCATCATATGCGTCCGCATCCATGCATCAGAGCTTTGTAGTGTTTCAGGTCACTTTACCTGGAGATGGAGAAAATTAATTTTCGAAGGGCGTGGCTATTTGATGTGGACCATGGATTGGTGTTCCTCTTCATATAATAAAAATGAGACCGCGGTCGTGCGAAGCTGTATCTGAACACAACTCCGCCTTCCTCAATTGTTATGCGAATGACCTTTACTTTCATTACACCTTTGCGTTTAATTTGTAATAAAATCTTAATGACTCGCGTACATGTTAGATTCATGGAGTTTTTCGTTTAAACCAGGGATTGTTGCTCCTGCTCGTTTAATAAGAATGAGCCGTCGCGGTAGTGCGAAGTTGTATCTTAACACAACTCATTCCTCCTCAATCGTTACGAGAATTACCTTTACGTTCATTACGTCTTTAGGGGTAGGTTATAATAAAATCTTAATGACTCGCGTATAGGTTGAATTCATGGATTTTTCTATTTCGATGAAATTTCGTCCTTTAGTAACTCTCAAGTTTAATTAGGACATTAGAGTGCAAGGGCACAAATTCCGTTTTCGACGAATGTGAAGTTTATAGGCCGAGCCGAAGGCGAGGTCTGTACTCACATTCGTTGAAAACGAAGTGTATGCTCGAGTGATCTGTAATATTTTATGTCACACTGTGCAGAAGGCGAGTTTGAAATACGTTGCGCGAAGCGCAGTGTGCGTTAAACTCGACTTATTGCACGGCGTGACATAATAATTATTTAAGAGGAAAATTTACGAAAGGGAGGGGGTCCATTATATGTGTCCGCCTTTATGCGTCAGAGCATTGTAGTGTTCCTGGTCACTTTATCTGGAGATGAAGTTAATTAATTTTTAACGGGTGTGGTTATTTTACGTGGACCATGGCTTGTAGCTCCTCTTCGTTTAATAAGAATGAGACGCCGCAGTAGTGCAAAGCTCTATCTTGATACAACTCATCCTTCCTTAATCGCTCCGAGAATGACTTTTACATTCATTACGCCTTTAGGTTTACTTTATAACAAAATCTCAATGACTCGCGTACATGTTAAACTCATCGATTTTTTCATTTCGATAAAATTTGGTCCTTTAGTAACTTTCGAATTTGATAATTATTTAAGAGGAGAATTTAAGAAAAGGGAGAGTTCTCTTTGAGATTTTCTCTAGAAAATTGAATTTTTGAAGGGCGAGGCTATTTCGCCAACAAAAAAGTTACAAAAATTGAATACAAACGAGAGCGATTAATGAAACCAACAAATCGGAGAAATAAATCATTCTCTCTAAATTCCTCCTCACCAATTATGATGAGGTTTAAATATTCTACCATGAAAAACTGTTACTTTTCCCCTCCACTCCAGAATCTTTAAAAATGTCCGATTGAAGATGCACTTGACTCATTTTCAACCCGGAAAGTCTTAACACGTTCGATCCTAACCCTCCTCGCCTCATCGCGGCATTCTCGTTGATACCAGCACGTGCCCAGACTCTTCATAGAGATCTCTACCCTCTACCACACGAGAGTGAGAGCTTCAAAGCAATTATCTACCACTGTGGCTTTCACGTACTAAACTCAGTACCCTAACCCTACTCGTACACTTCGGATGATTGTACGTGCCTAGTTTCATTTGAGTAGTGCCACAAGCAATGTCGAGTATGTCTCCGTATTTATGGTAATTGAAATTGCATCAGCATTATTAATTGCAAAACAATCATTCTTTATTATCATTATTTCAGATGAATTTCAACCTTCAAGAAGAGAAAACCAGTGGGAAATAGCTCTCGTCTTCATATGGTATAGTTATTTTGGCTAATAAATTAGCAATATGCTTCCGACCGGTCGTTTTGCACATCATTTTTTCACACACCTGCACGGAAAGTTCGTACTTTGCTTCCTGATGAGCGGGAGGAAAGTGAGTATTTCCCGCCCTCGGATGGAAAGTACTCACATTCCTCCCGCTCATCAAAGAGCAAAATACGAACTTTCCTTTGCAGGCGTGTTAAAAAATAGCATGTGCACCTCGGGCGGGAAAACATGACTTTTCGCCCTTGATGCACAATATACTATTCTTCTATGGTATATAATTGAATTTATTCGAAGGATGATATCTCAAGATATCCCCAGAATTCCGGTTTTCAAATAATACAAAAATTTTGCAAATTTTTATGGAAATCAAAACAAGGATTATTGCTATTGCCTTCATCTTCGAAATCACAGCAAATCCGAAATTTAAACTTCAACGATTAAAAAGCTTCCATTTCGATGCAAAAATTGATTTAATAAATAAAAATCTTTTTTTTATGAATCCTTCATCATTTCATTCATACTTTGGGAGACATGTCATTTAGTAACGAGAGCCCATCCATAAATATTTGTCCATTAACTAAAATTACCTGCCTTTGAGTTAATGGAATAAAAAAAAGTGGATAGGCCCGATCAAATTACCTGCCATAAATGAACCGACATTATCACGTATCCCCACCGCCTAAGAAAGTAGGATAAAAGAAAAGTTATACGGTATAGGGCAACAGTATTCTGCCCATCACCACCGAGAGTGAGAGAATTAATTAACGCGCTTGCGAGATCCTCCACTCCACTTCCGTACGTCGAGAATTATAAGTAACGGGACCGACACAACCGCCGGTATATACTCCTCGCGTGTCTCATTACCGTGACCCCTTAATATTTTTTTCTGTTATTCTGGATTTTTGTTTGGATTCCCACTAAATACGGGATCACTGGTTTTCATTTTGATAACGATATTGATTCGTTTTGAGCCTTATGGCGATGATATAAGGGTCTAATCAGGATAAAGTATGGTTAGAACTGTGAGGGTCGCTTGAAGGTCAGACCTAAAGGCCAAAAGGTCACGAGGCTCGATCTGTATTAGGATCACACAACGGTTAAAATTTGAGCAATAAAGTTAGACCCTTGTAAGGTTCAGATGAAGATCATCATTCTAATATTGATGTTGAACCCTCAAGAGGGTCAAATAATTGCTAAAACAATTATATTGATGGTTGACCTTCAAGGGTCACATAAAAATCAGAATATGCGTAATTAAATGAACACTTAGGAGGGTTATAATTTTGATGTTGATATTAGACCTTTGCACGTATCAGATAAGAGTCGAAGCCTCGATGCATGACCCTTTTAAATGTCACATTAGGATCACAATTCAAATAATTTAATTGGGCCCTCGTAAGGATCAGATAAAGGTCATAACTTTAATGTTGATGTCAGACCCTCACGAAGGTCAGATGAGGGTGACAACTTTGATATTGAGGTCTAATCTTCATAAGGACCAGAAGATGAATAATGGCGATCGACAAGGATTTTAATTTAAATATCAATATTGAACTCATATGAGAGTAAGACCGACATACAAAAAAGTGCGTGCGAAAATTGCGGTATCGATTTTTGGCCCTTAGGAATGTTAGCTCCGGGTCAAGAGCGAATCTCTTGCCGATGACCTCGAATCATCAATCTCGAAAAAATGGAAATATCCTCTCAAAACTGACAAAGAATCCTCTCTATCTCGCATTCACCGCCACTTTCCCCCAAAAAAACTTTTCCCCACCGAGATCTCTCGACAAAAAAATATCCCCCTATCTTTGTATTCTTTCACCCTCCCCACAACTCCTGTTTCCCCCACAGAGAAAGATGAAAATAAATTGAAATGATTTACACCCACTCTTTTTCATGAGAGTCGAGAGACTAACGCTGTGGCTTTTGAGCTCAAAACAGGTTACACAAGAGCACAAGGGGTTTTAACTCCAGAAGACAGGCGAGCGAGTCGAGAATATCTCAGAGAGGGGAAGGGGGGTCTAGGAGATTGTGCCCAGAGCCATGGCTTATATTTCACTGGCACTGGGTTGAAAGCGGTCGAAATGGCGCCTACTTAAGTCTCAACAAACCCTTCGTCCCCACTCGCCCCTTCTCGCGCCATTCCCCTACCACCCTAAACTATGTTGGAGACGATGAAGCCACAGTGTGTATGTAGAGTAAACCCTCAGGACATCGACAAAGCGTCTGAAGAATCCTTACACACTTCGAGGTAAAATGAGCCACTTGACATCACTATTTGTTACACGGCGAATCACATTTCAACGGTTGAATGTGATATCACTGAGTTGATGCATGTTTTTATCTGTTATGTCGTGTTTAAAGTTGTTTCATGCACGATGTAAAGTGATGGGTGCATGAGACCTGTGTTGACATGTGCTGTTATGAAAATCGTGATCCATTCGTGAAAAAAATATTTTTTCAATACTGTCCGTAAAATGTCGTTTAACGGACATTGTAAAGAAAAATTATGTTCGACACTCGAACATAATTTTTGAGCCGAAAACAACTTTTACGCAGAGTGCGCGTAAAATTTTATTTTACGCACAAGTGATGAAAATTCAGTTTTTGTTTCAAGTAATCTCTTGTACGAGAATCTTCACTTGGCGTATTCGAAGTTGACTTTACGCATGATCAGTGTCTTCATGCATTCCGTGCGGAAAGAGTGGATTTTATCACGCTTTGTGTAAAGTGTTATAAAGTGATATATTATGCGGGTGCAAAGAAGTATTTTTCGACTGGTGGGGGGTGTGTAACAAGCATTTTCCAAAGCTGAACTTTACGCCACCTCAAAACAATTCAAGAATACTTGTCACAATCTCAAAATTTTCCGCACGCGGTGTGGAAACCGAAGATCTTGCAACCTCCTTTGAAAAAACACCTCAGGCAAGTATTTTCAAAAAAACAGATTCATTATAATGAATGAGAAGGCTCCACTCTGATGAGGCGTGTATAAAATTTTGCTTTACCCACCGCATGTCAGAAATAAGAATTTTAGGTAATTGAATGTAACCAAAAAGTATACTTTGTATTGAAGAGACATTACAAAATAATCATTCTGTTATAATATGCGGAGGAACTACGTTTCTTGTTCGGTAAATGAACGTAAAATTTTACTTTACGCACTGAGGGAAAATGGTGTGAAGCAGACCCGCTTCAATCGTTGATAACTCAAGAATGGCAGAGTGCAATTCCCCGATCTTTATTCACGGCAAAGGTATTTATTTATTCTTTAAAATAAGGGTCGATTCGTCCAAATCGTACCATTTCATCAGAAAATATTGAAAACGAAATGATCAGCTCAATCACCAACTTTCTATCTACAACCCGAATAATACCCCAAGAACTCATCATTTTCACAAATGACTACTTCGTAATGACAATACTCTCTCTACTACGGAAATGCATTATAACAGTTGTGGGATTAAATAGTGTGCTTGTCATTGGTTAAAATCTGGTATTAAGTGGTGAGTCCTAAGAGGGTCGACCCAGCGGCATAACCCCGTGGGACATTAAACACACGCGAGTGCAAAACCAGCTAATGGACAAGTAGTTTGAGTTCCAACGGTACTTCGTTTGACTGCACTACCTCAAGCTTTCGTTACCCAGCCCTCACAGCAGGGTTTCAACCCTTCAACTTTAACTTTACATATTACTGACAATATATTCTACACAGTAAGTTCCTAAAATTCCTCCCACACTCGTGTGATCATCTTTTCGGCACTGAGTTAGCTTAGTAATTGCGGTCCTTTGTCGGACATGTTCTTTGATCGAAACTTTATCATCAGAGTATGTTGAATATTTCTAGGCTTGGGAAGCTTTGCCTAGGAATCATAATTCCATTTCGCATTTTATTTTGTACTTTCGGAGAAAAATCGTGACTCCGTGAGTATCCTAAGGGCCTCTATTATGCTCTGAGTTCTCTAAGGGTATTTTCGTGACAACATGAGTCTTCTAAAGGCCCCCTCAAGACTTCCTGAGCCTTCTGAAGCCCTTCTCGTGACCTACTGAGTTCTTTGAGGGCCTCTTCGCGACCCCTACAGTTTTGTAAGGGCCTCTGTGCGACTCCCTGAATTTCCTGAAGGTTTTCTCATGGCCTCCGGGGTCTTCTAAGGGCCTCTGCGCAAACTTTTGATTTTTTAAAGTTTTACCATTGACACCTTGAGTCTCTTCAGAACCTCCTTGTGAACCCTTGAGTCTCCTAAGGGCTTTCCATGATTTCCTGAGTCTCTTAACGGTTATTAGACTTCTTTGAATCTTCAGGAAAACTATATATAACCTCCATAGGACCTTTATATGACCTTCATCTTATCCTGTGTGACCGCATCAAACTATACGACCCCAATATGATTCTCACGTGACCTTCACACGGCCCTTACAACCCCCATGATTCTCGTGACCTCCGGGATAATTATCGATGATGAGTAAATAAGATTTTGGCCTTCGTGACCCTTGCGACCCATAACCTGGCATTGCTTCAAAAAATCTTACTCGAACGCCGCCTATTTTTTCGATCATATAGAATGGAAAATCCTAAGAATTTGATCTCCAAGAATTCACAAATGAGTATGATATCCACTTTTTTTATTACCAATATCTCCAGAGTAAACTGTGGCAGTGGTGTAAAAATGATGACGCTGAATAGCCGTGAAAATATCCGATGGAAATTCATAGCTGACGACCTACTTTGTGCGAATAGTTCTGCACGATATTTAAAGTAGAATTTATTGGATGTGAAAATGTGTTTTGATCGTATCTGGTTATTTAATAGAGTTAAATGCCGGGTCAGGCAGTTTGGAATCGAAAATTCAGGTGGGGAGGGCTTTCAGTGGAATAATATTCATGAATCATCTGGCCGGAAGTTTGAACGGTAATTATGATTTTTATTCATTTCTGGGAAAAGTTCAGACTCCTGGGGTTGAGTAGGTGGAGTTGAGTGATAACAATCAGTGATAACAGTGGTCGCAAGGGTCACAAGGGTCACAATGGAGGATGGACTTGAATTTTTATTAGAAAAAAAAGTCTGTTGAATTTTGGTTATTTTTCCCCTCTTCTGTGAACCCTTTATACATGACATTTTCCTCACTGAATTTCGTTTTCACCCCATTGTCATTCACAATGGAGCAACAATAGGCTCTATTGTGTGACCCTCGTGTGTGCTTCTAATGTGTGCATGTGAGCATTACAAAACTAATTCAATGAAAAATGGAAAAACGTATCATGTGTGAGTCATTTCGAGTGCAATGAAAACTCGAAACATTCTCCTGTCACTATATATTTACGTCAACAACTGGAAAAACGCGTTATTGACCTCTGATAAATAATAGTTTCCGTCAAAACATCACCTATTGAACCAAAAATCTATTCAATTTTATTTTTCCAACAATTTTATTCATGTTTAGACTCAAAACAAAAGCAATGTCATTGTTTAAACAAACCCGACAACTCGCATTTATCCTCTGAAAAGCGGTGAAACGTAGAAACAATGGAGACATTTTGATTTATGGAAGGGTCTCACCTTAATTTTAATTTTCAAGACTAAAACAACGAAGGAGAGAGAAAAAAAAATTCTGTATAGAAACTGACGAAAAAATACAGAGAGCGACCGTTGGGATTTGGGGCGGAACGCGAATGAACGCTGAAAGTATGATCCGGCGTCGTGCTCGTATATCAACTAACGTGACTGCATATGTATGCGCACATGCATCAAGAGTTATACGTTGGTACCATATACATAGGGTTATACGCAATATAGGTTATGTATGGGGGAACAAAGGTAGTTGGAATGTGGATGAAAGAATGGGGCGTTGAGCAAAGAGGCCGGAAGACGTTAAGAAAAAAGAGGGGGTGGGAAGAATGAGGAATGAGAGGAATGGCGAAAAAAAGTGGGAACTTTTTGATTAAGAATGGAAATTCTCTCACAGTTTTCGTTTATGCGACCCTCATACCGAATTATCAAAAAAAAAAAATCGTCAAGAGGTTGAAAAAAACGGGTAGGGGAATTTGCGAGACTGATAGTTTTGATTTTTTTGGGGTGGATCTGATTCATTAGTCGGAGCGTCGGTTAATTAGGATCGAATATGATGAGCTGGTGTTCTAACCTCGTGACCCCTTTGACCTTAATGAAACGAACTTTCAGAATCAAATATTGAGGTTAATTTTGTGAAGTACTACAAGATTCAGAAGGGTTAGAGATGCGATCCCTCCTTTCTCAACGTTACCTTTGCGGTCCATCCAATTCGTCAGTGGAAATATTGACGACCTTGGGTTAATACCCAAGGGCACGAGAATACAAAGATCAGAAGAGTCAGACACGAAAACCCCAGGACGTCAATGGTACGTCTTAGCTCCACCCATTTCGTCATCGCAAATGTTGCACATCTTGAATCCATACGAAAGGGCACACGAACTTCAGCGTTCAAGACTCGAAGGCGTGACCCCCACTCTCCAATCGCTACTTGTTAGCTCTATCCATTTCGTCACCGGAAAGGTTGCCGACCTTGGGCTGATTCCTAAGGGCACCAGGAGATGAAGATCAGAAAGGTCAAAGACATAACTTCTTCAACTTTACGTCTTAGCGCCACCCCTTTCGCCTCCGGAAAGGTTGTCGGCCTTGAGTTCATACCCAAGGACACAAGGGAATAAGGGTCAAGAAGGTTAGACACCTAACCCCCACTACTTCTCCAACGTTACGCCTTAACTCCATCCTTTTCGTCACCGAAAGCCTTGCAGACCTTGAATTCACAGCCAATAGTACAGGAACACATGGGTTAGAAGTGTCAAAATGTCAGAGTGATCTCCACTTACGAAACACTGCACCTGAGCTGCGCCCCTTCCGTCACCGAAAGCGTTGCCGTCCTAAAGAGCACACTCTCCCATGACGACTTCCACTTCAAAAATAATTATATTTCCACAGCAGTTTCGAAAATGCTGGAGAGATTTCATCTAGCTTGATCTGGTATACGCAGATTATCCACTTGATGAGGGTTCATCGTTTGGTGAAAGGAAGGAAATGGTGGATCGGTGGGATGTGCTTTTAGCATGCCGTGCACTCACTTTGAGACGGCAAATCACCTCGTTCCGGCTTCTCTCGCAGTGAAACTCGATTGCAATCGTAACATTCCAATTTTTTCCGTCACGTACTGCAAAGACAGATGTGTGATGGAGAAGAGGTTGTAAAATTCAAAAGAGATGAGTTCAAACTTTATTTTTACGCTTTGATAGAAGTCTTCTTGGATGAAGAGTGAATGCTTTTCCGGTTTCAATAAAAAGGTAGAGGAATTTCTGAACCATTACGAGGGAGATGACTCATTTACGTCCCTCCGTTTAGAGTCTTGAAAAATGGAGCGTTTTTAGTGGATACGGATCATCGTTGATGAGGACAGGCTGGATTTATGCTTAGTTATCAGAGCGAACCTCATTCAGGTCTGGAAATAATCCCGATTCTGAAAACATGAACTGACCATGACTCCATACCTGTTCACAGACGCTTATTGGATCATATCCGTACCCGATTATGGACCGCTAGTTGATCCCAAATCTGTGAAGCTGACATTTGTGAACCTACCAATATCTTGACCTAGCCCTACATATCATCCTAAATCCGGACCTGATTATGAGCACTCATCTGATTTCGAATATATCTAGTTCCAATGGATTGATACCTGAACCTCCACTTGTTACTTAATTTGCGCGAGAGTACTTATCTATGAGTAACTCTACACATGTGCCTGATCCTGAATATGGCCCTGGGGATTCATCATCACATGATTTTGGTTATTCATCCAGCGTGATCCTGGACACGTGCGTGATCTTAAATCTTCCAGACATGTGCCTGATCATGATGAAGCGATGCCTGAATCCGGACCGGTCATAAACCAGTGCCTGATCCTATCAATGATTCACCCGAACCTAGATTGGATGAATCTGATTATGGTCACATATCTGATTATGAACTTGCACCAAATGCTGCACACATGAGTAGCTCTGAATCGGAACCTGAATTTACAGGTGAATCTGGACCTGAATCTACCGGCGAATTTGTGTCAGATTGAAGCTATTCATCCAACCATAGATCCGTACCTGATCATCACATATCTGACGCAGACCTGACATAGAAAATATTATATATTCATGTTTGAAATTAAACCAGATGCTGTACACATTGTCGGACGTGAATCAATCCCTAAATCCACAATATATAGAATATATGCTTGATCATGTTTGATCATCTAGTTTCTCAATAAAAAAATTCGCCTGGGTGGTAGGTCGCCCGCTCCCTCTGCGGGTGGGTTGGAATTAGATTGGGTTGTTGATCGCTCGCATCGCTCACTCCCATTGCGTATGGACTGGAGTAAGTGTGATACATTGCGGGTCAAATCAATAACTTCCCGACTAATTCCCATTTTTCTGTTTATTAGAAAGAAAAGCAAATTTTGGAATTTCCATCCGGATAGCAAGGAAACAGATGAGGCGATTTTGCTCAGCATTCAATCAAACGTGAGTGACATGTAGATGCATCGGTCGTACAAAAAAAATCAAATCCCATTTTTGAAGACAACTCATTTTTTAATTTTTTTTTACGTTTTATGCGAATAACTAACGAACCGCTGAGATGATCATCTTCATAAGCAAATCAGTTCTAAGTTACATAAAAATGCATGCACCCAAAATAAAATCCAATTGCACAGGTCGTTCAAAAAAATCGTGTCCCAAAAATGTTTGCGTCACGTACATTCGCACACATGCACACACACCCAGACAGATATGTGTTCAGAAATATCATAGAAAGATTCGAGAAGTCAAGAAACCTGGAGATATTATTGAATTACCGCTTTTGATTTTCGAGGTCATTCCAATAACTTCCTCCCTTCGGATTGGGAAGCTAAAAACTCCCATCACCATTCAATCCCGTAATAGTGGCATCAATTATTTTAAAAAATCGATAAAAAAATCCCCTTTTCAATCCATAATCAGCAATCCCATTCAGCCCGAGGAGGATTTTAATAAAACTGCGTTGTAACACGAACTCATCACTCCGGAAATTGAGTTTTCATGGGCTAACCATGAATGATTGATTCGTTATTCGGAAACGAATATCAATATACTAAATACCTTGTTCATATTCTCATGCATCAATAACCCCATAACATTATGTTTCCCGCATCTAGCAGCCTCGTCATATTCCAACCCCCCAGCCCCTATTTTTATTCTTTTCCTCCACGTATTTTCGGGTAAACTATTTGCAAATTTGAAACAATTAATTATTCCTTTCAGTGACATAATGAAATTCAGGCTGACATAAATTGCATCAATAAACCTTTATCTACATAAATCAGTAAATTCCTGTATTTCGGCGATTCCGAAGATTACCGTTGAGTCATTGAGCATCAATGTATCATGTTTTCGATTTTTCTCAATGTTTAATATGCCTTAGTACCTCACTGAATATGATCCGGTATAAAATTTCAGCCCTCCAACTCGATTATTGCCCATACCATTTCGTGATTTGCGCTTCGAATTTCTCAATAATTTTTTACATTTGAAATTTCTAAAATTTACTCATATATTTATTAAAATATTCATTTGTTTTATATAAAAAAATATTCAGCATATTTTGTTTTCGGAAAAATTTTCACATTAAAAAAATTTGCGTAAAGTGACCGTTTTACGCACTCGTGTACAAAAACAACCAGAAGTGATTGGTTTTGTACACGAGTGCGTTTCATGTATGTGGTTCATGTACATGCGAAAAAGGGGAACTTTACGCACTAGTAATACAATAGATATTTTGGACCATGGGAGGTGTGTGATCTTGCCAAGGGTCAACGAACACGTTTTCACGAGTGTCGAGCCCTATTTTTCACCACAATGTATGCACAAGTGAGGAGATGCCATATTATGTTACTAGTGCATAAAGTTCCACATTTTCGTACGCACGTCGAATACATCCTATTTTTTGTGATACTTTCCGAGATCACTGTTCAGAACGGTTGTGCGAGTAAAGTGATTGTTTATGTGCATGAATGCGTAAAGTTCAAGAGCGTACGGAAAACAACCGCTTTACGCACACGGAACCATGTCGAAGAGTGCGGTTTTCAGGCACATATGACGAACAAATGATTGATAAATTGAAAGCTCAAATCTTGAAATGGTATCGGACAATCATCGAGTTAGATGGCTGAATTTTACAAGGGTCATATTTAATGAGGTACTAAAATAGTATATTTCGATACGAGTGCGTAAAAATCAGATATTATGGACAGATACTTTCAAACTATTGTGATTTAACATATGAGATTAGATTTTCTTTAAGATCAGTTGAAGAATGATATTGAGATAAAAATCCGAAATGAGATATGTAAAAAAAAGTAAGTTATAAAAGTATAAATTATTTTTTCATTTCTTACTGTTTTCAAGTTACATCATGCGGTACTTGCATTTCACCGATTTTTTTAGATTATACCCTTATATTTCTCCTCGAGGTAAGATACATGTTTCAAGATGAGATAGAAAATAAGATGAAATATTTCAAATCTATTTTCTTACGTCATTCATCCTAACATAACTCATCTGATTGAAAGATGCGTTCATTCGTTTTTGAACTCTATCTAATCTCACATGTAGATATTTTCCAAGATGAGATAAAAATCAGATTGAGGTAAACATGAGCCACTCCGCAAAAAAAAAATCTTATCCAAAAAATTATTTTTTCATATCATTAAGATTTTGTTACAAACTTCTCAACATCCAAAATAATCCGAAGACATTTCCAACGAAATGATGCTGAAGTACATTCACCACAGAAACCATTACATTCCTCTTTCACTCAGAAAAATTGAAAAAAAAAAAACCTAGACGACACAACGGATAGTAACGACAAAATCTGCAGCAAGAATTTCCTCTTCCCCCCTTATATAATTTCTCCTAAAGTCACAATTTCTTTTTTTCCAAAGTCATTATACTTCTGTAAAACTTGTCAGACACCAGAGGGGACATTGGGGTTTCGTCCGGGGCCGGGTAGGTCAGGGGGGGGGTAACAGGATTCTCCGAACCACAGTGGCTTTTTGTTTCATTCTCCCGTGCCATTCCCACTGTCTTGATCGTTAATGTCTCCCGCCATCCTTTTCTTTATTCAGCCCTCCGCTTCGCTCCATCTTTTGCTTATAACTTTCCTAGTATCTACCGACTCCCCCCCCCCCGTCCCAACCACCTCAACCTTCTTCCCTTTCCTGCCGAGTGCAAAACATTACGTTTTCCACGAAAAACTTTTCAAATGCAAAAATGCTTGCTTATTATTCTTTTACTTGGCGTTTTAACTTCAACGGGAAATAAGACAAAAAAATTCATAATAAACTTTGAATGTATGAAAAAGAAGATAGTGACCCTCTTTATTGTGCATACAATCGTGTACCTTGTATTTCACATTTAAGCTAAAAAGTTCAACTTCAATCCCCTCAAGAAGGATATCCATAAATTTTTCTATTTTTCTCGTTGAACAAAACGGAAAAATGAAAAAAAACCAAGGCTAAAGTGAAATGAAAGAGAAAAAATTGCGGGAATAATGCGAGCCGAAACACAAGAATCCTCTGATCTTTTTAGGGATTTTTTTTCGTCTGAAATTGCCTCGTCGTAATGAAATTCTTTGTTTAATAAACATAATATAAAAATTTCATATAAAACAGGTTCTTTCGGAATGAAAAAGCTCCGGTTGACAGATGTGTTGGTGGGCATACAAGGATAATTAATTAGTATAAATGAGGGCTGTCGGATCAGCGAACGGAGTAATTGGTTGCTCGATGAGTTGAATGATTACTCATTTAGTCATTTGTCACGGGAATTCTCGGTGATACATGCGCGTAACGAGAGCCGAAGGGATTTAAATCAATTTTCGGGCGGACGCGGTGTCATTTTTAGGGAAGTAATAATGGTATTCGATGCAGTCAGACACGCCAGAGGATTGAATATTTATCGCACATCCGTCATACTTCACCTGACAAATCAACGAACCATAAAATTAATATCATCAATGAAAAAAATCACAGTTTTTTCACTGCACCACACAATTCACTAGGATCAAAATTATTTCTTCCTGATCACAATTTGTTTTTCAGTCGAAGAAATTCATCATCTGAGTAATTGAAAAGCATCGATGATATATATTCCACAGAAAAAAAAATTCACAATTTTTTGTTATTTCACATTTTTCTCCACTCATAAAAACGGTTGCTCTGGTAATGATAAACAATCACAGATTGACTGATTGCGTGCGAAAAAATCCAAACACGCGTTGTGGCGCGCGGTGAGCTACTGACTGTCTTCAACAATTCTACACGTTTCCCCTCTGCCCCTCGGCTAGTAGAACCCCTTCTCTCTCCGGCCGATGGTACGACAGACCCTCGGCGCAAACGCCGCAGTTCTCGCGCTTCCCAGTCACCCGACTCCCACTCCCTCCCTCTCGCGGCCCCTTTGGAAGACAGTAGTATTCCTCCCTCTGCCTGCGAGTACATGTAGAGCTTTCTGCGCTTCGAACCTTGTAATTGTTTCATCTTTGTTGCCGTTATTCTCATCTTCGATGGCTCAAGAATCGTTTCGCTCATACTCGTACTCAAAGCGCTAGTCCCACTTTGACTACCCAATCTCCCTCGCATTCCTCTATTTTAATGAGATTCTTGTTTTTAGGTTTGTTAAGAGTTTTGACTTGAAGGTGAGGATGAATGTCTGTAAACGGACCCCCATGATCCTCATAACCCTTATGACCCTTGTGACGTTGAGTCTCCTGAAGGGCTTTAGACCTACTTGGGATAACGATCACGAGATGCAGATTTATGAGGATCGCGGGGGCTACAAGAGCCTTTGTAGATCCACGAGAACCTCATCATCAACGTCACAGAGGTCTTAAGTCCTCAATATGAAGTCTACATTCTTCGTCTTAGATAGCAAACGGTGAGGACCCTTAGGAGACTCGGGCTACAAGGACCATAAGTCCTTTGAGAGTCCCTCTGAGACAAACACTGTAAAACAAATTCAAGGACTTTGAGCTTCCATAGGTTGACGATTACGCAAAAAATGACTCCCAGTGCGTATGAGTACATGCAAAGCTTTCCCCGCTTCGAGCCCTGTAATTGTTTCATCTTTGTTGCCGTTATTCTCATCTTCGATGGTTCAAGGATCGTTTCGCTCATACTCGCACTCAAAGCGCTAGTCCTGCTTTGACTACCCAATCTCCCCCGCATTCCTCTATTTTGATGAAATTTTTGTTTGTGGATTTGTTGAGAGTTTTGACTTGAGGGTGAGCATGAATGTCTGTAAACGGACCTCATGACTCTCATGACGTTGAGTTTCCTGAGGAGGTTTAGACCTTTTTGAGGGAACGATCATGAGATGCAGGTTTATTAGGATCACGCGGGCAATAAGAGCCTTTTTAGATCTTCCAGAATCTCATGATCAGCGTCGTGAAGATCATGAAGGTTAGGGAGTTTTTGATTTAATCGTGAGCACACAATACTGCAACAAATAAACCAAAGTGCCTTTGTAGCTTTCAGTTCGATACATTCGCCATCAAATTACACTACAGAAGAAACACACCGGTGAAGCCTTGAAATGTCAAACAGCCACCACTAGCTTCATCGTCAAAGCCCTTCTCCAAATTCAAAAAGTGTACAAAATAAAGCGGATGAAGAAAGACGAAACATCCAACATCGAAGAATAAAGAAGCTGCTAATTAAGTATTAAAAAAAAAACTCGGGAAAATGGCGTACCTTAAGTGAGTATGAAGAAATAGTGAGAGCATTCGTAAAGGGGCTGAGCCAGAAGGTAACGTGAAACGCTGGGTGCAAGAGAGAGTCTTTCAATTACAAGTTTAATGCTCTGTGCGAAAGTGTAGAATAACTATGAAGCAGCAGGGCATTTCGTTTAATTGAGTTACACGATAAAACATCAACGGAAATTTCGAAGAGAATGCGCCAGGAGATGCTCGACTCATTCACATTGTTCCCGGTCGCCTCGCCATGTTTTTCCATTGTTTGTTTTCATGTGCGGAGTATTGGAATGGGAACACGGAGATGGAGTTTCGAAACATTTGACAAGAGGTTAAAAATTATTGGAGGAAATTTTCAACGGTGATGATAACTGTGTACCTGGTAATTCATCAGGTTGCAGTACCTAATGATGAATCAGGTTTGGATACTTGGTAATGTCTCAGGTTCTGATGATGAATCAGGTCTAAATACTTGATAATGAATGAGATAGAGATATCTAATGATGGGTCAGGTCTAGATATGAATCAGGCCCCATTTGCTTTCATATTTGCCCTGACCCAGCCCCTAATCAAGTCTTGATTTCATGAACACCTAATTATCTATTAGAGCCTTGTTGAATATGCACCGACACATCGGGCTTTCATCGAATCTGTTCCTGATTATGGATCACATCCTGGTTGAATACGTAGCTGATCAGGTCCAGATGCAATATGTATCTAATTACGAATTGGACTTGAAAAATATATGGGTCTGATAGTGAATCAGTTCGTGATAGTTGCTGCACCTGATAAGGTATTCCTGATTGAATCTGATGAGGTTGGGAAAAAATTGGACCAATCAGGATCCTGTTCCGATAATTAAGTAGACTCCTGAACATTCCTGGTCTGGCCAAGATGGTTAAATCTGATGAAGTACCAAGTGAAGAGAGTCAGATCACAAATCGAAACTGTTATGGTATTTTGTGGTCAAAAGAACAGGATGCTAATGTCTAGATATACGTCGGATCTATTCCGAATAGGAGACTGAAGGACAATCGGGTATGCTAAACCTGATTTAAATTTGTAATATTTATAATTTCTGATAACAATTGATTCTCATTTAATCCGCAGTCGAGTTTCTCTTCAATGTGGACAAAAGTTTTGAAGCAGGGGACGAAGAAAAAAATAGTACATTTCGTGCCCGAGTCTTGGAAAATAGATCATCCTCCCCCACGTGTAAGATTGTCTTACGAGCCGAAGGCGAGGATGGCAAGCACGTGGGGAAGGGTGATATATTTTTCATGGCGAGGCGTGAACATTATTTTTCGTGCCGTGGGGCCTGAAAAACGCAAATTTCGTGGCGGGCAGCGCCACGAAAATGGGGTTTTTCAAGTCACGCGACACGAAAATTACTTACTACGAAGGGCCTCATTTCAAAGTAGCTCATGACAGAAATGTGAGTTACATGAATTTCACGAGAAAATTATATTTCTTTCTAATTCTCTAAGCATGTAATTTACGAGTACTTGACATGTTTTCCAGCCTTTATCCTAACATTCCCGCTTGCTAGGGAACTTAGTCAAAACATACTGCATATCTTGTTTTTTATTACGAATAAAATACTCCATAGAAAACTCAAGCTTCTGTTTTTTTCATTACATTTTTTCCATTAAATATTCATTCGTGCTTATGGTTCATTTAAAAATCACCGTCAATCAGCTTCCGGCGATAGGAAAAGGCTTAAAACTAATCAGTCAATTTCAAGATTGGATGTGCACCACTGAGCTTTCTCAAACGATCAAAAAATCTCTTTTCATAACGTTCTGTAAAAAGTGAAGAAAACTCTCACGATCTTTTCGGGGATATCTGAGGAGTGAGCAATGGAAGACATTTTTCACGGACTCCACCGAAAACGTGAGAAAATTTCCAATGAATAATACTATTCAAAAACGATTTTCCAGAGCTTTTTTCCTAAGATATTTGAAAATATCGTTTTTCTCTTCGATATTTCGCTTTTGAAATATTGAGATACTTAATGGCTGTAAAAGGGTTCATCCGCAGCCAACGGATTGGTAAATCGCTCCAGCTTTAGGATTATCTGAATGGCACGCTTTTATCCCCAATATTTCCGCTGTAAATTTCATTTGACGAAAAAAAAATCGCTCAAAGGACACTCACAATTGCTCGCACATCACTCACAATTTCATTTTTCATGAAAATAAATGAGTTTGCCAATGATCAGCCTCACATGATTCCTTCCTTAATATTTCCGCTCCTAATATCATATTCCCGTAAAAATAAATCACTCAATCAACTCACAATTCGCTCATAATTTTTTTTTCTTCTAAAAATGAGACAGTTTTCCACTCCATAAGCAGTAAGGATTTTCTATCTTACCATGTTTCATAATGAAGGTACAATAAACTAATGTGATAGTGTGGTTTATCCTTTGGAATGAAAGACAAAAAACATGAGATAAAAATTGTTAGAAAAGCCTCAAAAAGAAGATGAAGAAAAAAAGTGCGAACGCAAAAAACACTAGTCCGGTTTTCGCATCGGAGACAAGCGACTTGTATGAAACGCCCAGAGGCAACCTCGACCCCGTTTCATACTCTTCTTTTACCACAGCTACACCACTACACCGCACACAACCCATGGGCCACCACTATACACGAAGACCCTACCCTCTACCCTCAACTTTCGACTGGCAGCCCCTGTTATTTCGAGCTCGTCGGAAACTTTTGCCTTTCCACAAAATTCGATGCCGAATTGTACACTGACAATGCAACAGAGTTTACAGAGTCTTTACGTATTTTTGTAAAGAATTTTTATTGGCTAGATGGAAAGTAGCCTTTAGGTTTTCTGTGACAGTCAGTTGAATGCGCATAAATTCCAACTTTCGAGACATTTTATTCATTTTAGTTCCATCTCCAGTGATAAAAATTGATGGGTAAAGCTGATGACATAGTAGATGAAGAGATTTTCTGCATCATAATGTGAAAGAAAATACTGTGAGTATTCGTTGCGAGACGATCACAAAAGGCTACATAATTATGATTCTCTGTTGATATGCATGATATATACAGAAGATTAAGGTGTTGGAAATTGGATCACATTAGCTATCAACAAAAAAAAATAGATTAATCCTTTGAATTCAATAGCTTTTCAGGGAAAACCGGCGGCGATTCATGAGCAATTGTTTCGAACAGGTTACAGAAGTACTACTCATTACGAATTATTCATTGGTATTTAGAATCAATGAGTGTAACTGATGCTAGTAGAGGAACAGCGACATTCATCATCGTTTAAAACGCAGAGATTATTCGTTTTGGTTCAACAATTCTTGAGAAAAATGGTATTGAAAATTTTGGGAGCTACAGTTTTAAATAGATTCGAAACACAAATAATTTCAGTATTTTTTTTTTTCGGGATTGATAATACTTATGCTACTAATTAGTCAGAAAAATTCATTATTAAATCAACAAAACTTCCATCCTCATCGGTGAAGTGGTTTATGAGCGGAATTATAATTCTGTGAGCAATTTTTTCAGCAGATTGCTTGAAACTGAGGATTCCAATTCATTTTTTCATTGTTCAGAATTGATAAATGGAGTTTACATAATTGATTAACCACCCAAATTAATCATAAAATTCCGAAGAACGATCATCCAACTGGATCGCGTAGTTTTTGGGCAAAACGAGAAGCAATGTGTTGTGAGCAATTGTTTCGAGAAGTTCTTCTTTGAGAAAATCTCTCCGTCTTGAGAACTACTCAGGAAGAAGGGAATGTTTCGTGTTTTTTTATTCAATCACAAATTCTTCCCGTTATTGACTGGAGTCATTTTCGACACCCAAATATATTTCATTCTATTTTTGTAAAATGTGAGAACCTGCAATGACATCAAACATTCTTTTTCCCATTCCATTCTCGTTTTGATATTCAAATTGAAATAGTATCAGCACGAAAACTAGATTTCCCCTCATGATTTTTCACCGAGGAATCGTGTCGTGTTTGGTAAAGAGATTGTAGATGCATTCCTTGTGTACCAACATAACGTGAACGATGAAGCAAACCATTCACATGCCACCCACCCCACATACCGACATGTTATACGTACACGACAGCAGCCATACTGGTGAGTACAAATATAACGCGCGATGTACGGAGTACGGTTGAAGGGTTTTCTATTCCACGCATTGAGAGAAATTTTTAAAAATATGATTTTTCAGATCTTTTCATTAAAATATTTCCAGATCCAAGTGCTTCCAGAGAATTCTATAACCTCATCTCACCTATCCCATTCGGTGTTTTTGTACGTCGATGAAATGATAGATTCTTCGGGTTACAAGTGAGGAATAGTATTTGGTTGCATCAAGGGCGGAAAGTCATGTTTTCCTCGCCCGAGGTGCACATGCTATTTTTTCTTAATACCGGTATGATTAAATTGGTACTTGCGTTTTTCAATGGAAAGTGGATATCCGTTGCAGACAGGGGTCTGGACCTCCATTTATATTCGGGCCTGCAATTACGTCTAGACCTAAAATTATGGTCTAGACACTCATTTGCTGAAATCAGAATTTACGCCTGGAGCATGAAATCATGCCTGAGTTTGAAGTTTCAAATTTGATTTCAAATTTGAAGGATTCAAATTTATGTCTGAACCTGAATCCATGACTGAACTAGAACTTTTGCCTAAACCTGAATTTATGCCAGAGAATGAATTTATGCCTGAGTTTTAATTTATCCTTGGAGTTAAATGTCCGCTTGAACCTGAATCCATGCCTGAACCTGAACCTGTGCCTAAACCTTAATTCATATTTGGATATATAATCATACCTCGACCGACAAATTAATATCTGAATCTAAATTGGTGCCGGCACCTGAATGCATGCTTTAACCTGAATTTATGTATGAGCATGAATTTATACCTGAGTTCAATCTCATGTCAAGACCTAAATATATGCCTGGACCTGAATTCATTCCTCGACCTGATGAACCTGAATATATACCTTGACCTGAATTTATACCTGAGTTACAATTTATGACAGAACTTGAATTAATTCCTATACCTACATTCGTACTTGAACCTGAATCTTCATTTCAATAGAAATTTATGCCTGAACCAGAATTTATGTCTAAATCTTCATTAATCTTCATATCTCGGACTTTAAAACACTAGCCTTTCATACATGTTTATCCCTCTGACTCGTAAACCATACGAAAACGTATCGGTGTGATGGCCGCCAATCGCAGCCCACCGCGCGATGTGTTAGTGTGAAATGGTCACGTGACTATTCCCTCACTCCAGTATCGTCAGGACCGTTGTAAGTGTTGCAAAGTTTCGGGGCCCTCTGCAAATTCTCCCGTAATACGTAATCGAAGTTTTGATAGGTAGTCAACAAATAATGACTAATAAAAAAAAGAAATATCAGTAATAGAGTCAGTGCCTAAAAAAATGACAGTTCATTGAAAAGTGTATGTGGAAGTCTTGGTAAATACGTAAAACGAAGGAAGATACTTTCAAATTGTAAAATGAATCCAGATGAGTTTTCAGCAAAGAAAAAATTAATCGAAAACTAGAACGAAAATGGTCTTCAAGTATTGAGAATTATCCAGTGCAACCATTTATTGAAAATTGAGGTCCTGTTCATGATTTGGAGATTGATATCAATGAGATGTCTTATTTCAAATTACTCCTTTTCTTCCTTCAATTTGTTTCATCCTATCTCGAGATAAATTCCATTTAAAATTTTTTATATTTGGGACTCATGTATTCAAATGTACGTTTAGTGCTACGGCACTGTCAGAGAAATATTCAATATCTCTCAGAAAAAATATTGGGGAGCACATCTAAAAACTTCGTCAAAAAAGTCTGGTTAAATCAACTTTGGGAAAGTAAATGTTTGGGGAATTCAATTTTTCGCAAATTGTACTTCCATCAATAAAATCTGTTATCTTTTGTAAGAATATAAGTAAAATCTGTACTTGTGTACGGGTTTCTAGTGTTGTTATCTGTTTTTTTGTTTTAGTTTCTTGTGAAAAGAATAATCGATATTTCTCATTCAATTAATTGAAATGGTATTTTCTGGAGAGGGACAATTACACGGAGAGAAATTTTCTAGAAAAATTCTAGTACGAGTACTGGAAAAAATCACAATCCACCGGCTGTGAAAAATTCTAGTGCTGTTAAAGTAAAATTTCTTGGTATTTCTGGTAAAAGTCCTGGGGATTTCTGTGAAATTTTCACAGAATAGACATATGGGGAAAAATTCACGTTTTCCCCAGTGAAATTTCTACTGCCGGCACTGGAATTTTTTCTGGCCGTCACTTTGCGCCTCTTTTCCCGTGCTAGCAATAGAATTTTTCTAAAAAATTTCTCTCCGTGTACTCTAAAGTATTCGAGAGAGTGCTTCGAATGTTGTGCTTTAAGTGACTCATGATTTGTTATATTTTGTTGTTTTGTGGATATGCGTAGTTGTTTTTTTTTCATTTTGTTAAAATCGTTCGTGAATATTCATCGAAGCGTTATTAGTACTCTATTCTCGTATTGTTTGCGTTATTTTCCAGGAGTTTTTAAAGGGTTTTTTCAATTTTTTTTTCTTCAAATGTTTTTAGTTACCACGTTGTTTTAACAAAGTTGTTTAACGGAAGTTTTTCAAACATGGACCCCTTATAACGAAATATCCTATCACAGTTCGTACTTACTCATTCTCCAGTTCGAAATGAGAAAATGCGATCTCCAAACTTACCTAAAATGAAAAGAAAAAAATCATCAGAAATTTTCAGACAAATAACTCAAGCGCAATAATATTTGCCATATTTGGACGAGGGTTCTCTAAAAAGAAAATATGCACCCGGGGATCCATGCACGTCAGGAATTTCACTCTCCCGGCGTATCTCTTATCGTTGTACATCCCTTCCATCCACGAAGATAGACGCGCCCCCAACGGGATTTCACATCTAAAATGTTACTGTCTCAATTGTACCCGGATCACGTAAAAAATGCCAGGTCCTGGGTACATTTTTATTGGAAAAATACCAAAACTGCGGATCTGCTAGTTTGGTACCATGTGCGCACAACCTCTTTTCTTTTTATTCGCATGCTTCTTTTATCCATTTCGTCGACTCATCGATATCCAGAAGAAGGAAGAGTGGGAGAATTGGTGGAGTGGGTATGGGTGCCAGGATTTTTCGGTAGACGACCCCCTCGGCAATAAATGTCGATTTATCCGAGAGCCAAAAATTCACACTCAAGATAACGCCTCTCATCACACTATCCTTTTCTCCATCTATTCTCACACCACTTCAACTTCGTCGCAGGGTACAAATCACTTGAGTAAAAAAAAATTGGGTCAATTCTTTTTCGGAGCAATTGAGACAAATTTCTGAGTGGAGTCCTTGAAAAGCTGGGTAAATTTTCGCTGAAGAAGTCTGCGAGACAATCCCATTTGTATAATTAGATCGGGAAATTGAGTTTTCGGAACTTGTGATTCAATTGGTGATTGCTCAGAAACTAATGGACGAAGATTCGCTGAAGTATTTATCATCCTGAGATCTCCATCTTCTTGTTCATTCGATCGTAACCCTCCTTTCCTCAAATACTGAATATTCCACTCTTTATCTGCCTCGTACGTACGTAACTGGCATTAGATAAAATGGCAGTAGAAACATAGGCAGTATAGTCGATAGAGAGGGGACGTTGCCAGTTATTTACGAGACAAGTGCTTCGTAAAGATGTAGGCGAGCCTGTCTAGACGCAGTAAAGTGCCGAAGCGAATCTTACCCAGATAACAGCCGAGTTGATGTTCACCACATACGAAAACCACACTTGTGAAATTGTTACTATCAATTATCGATCCAATTGGTTTACCTCGGGATGAAGGATGATCTGAAGAAGTTTTTGCTTTTAATTAATCGATGCCTCTGCCGCTGTTAAATTGCAGCTCTTGGTTAGAAAATCTTTAGGTGCGTTGCCAATGAACATGTCTGTAGGAGTCTCAACACCGAATCTCCCTTTGTTTCGACGTTATTAATGCATCGAGGAAACTCAACGAAATTTTTGCTTGCACACTGGTACATTTGCAAAGTCCCTGTAATTTCTCATCGAAAATGGAGGAAATGATTTTGATCTAGACTATTATTTGGAGATTACTCGCAAGTTAATCAGATAAAACAGATTTTTTTTTCAATGTAGAAATTAGTTTTCTGCATCGTCTGATGGTTTTATGAATTAAGGTCATATATTCTCCATGGGAGAGTTTACATTACCACTCTCACATCTGCTCGAAAATGATCTCATCATGGAAAAGCATGTATCACCTCTCTTCCATTTAGTCGAAAATCCTCACAATCTGCTGGAAAGCCGAATTTTTCTCATTACGTTTAAAAATCTCCAAATATTATGATTGAAAATAACAAATATAGTAGTTGTGATACCGATCGTTAATAAGCCAGCAAAATTTTGTATTCCAATTTTAATTTTGTGTTTAAGAAAATTGTAATAGAAGATGCAGGTAAAAATCTTCAATTAGTCCCAACTTCATACGGTAAAAGCTGTCGATCTTGCAGTTGGAGTGATGATTTTCTGGATTATCAAATGGCCCTAGAAATTGACCTTATACATCTTATCATGAAAGAGTTCACATTAACTCTCTCCCATCAGCTCAAAAAACTTCACAATCCGCTGAAAGGCCGAATTGCTCTCATCACATATGAAAATTTCAAAATATTACGATCGATAACGCAAGATATAGTAGTGATCATAAAGAATCATAACATGCTGGAAAAATTTTGTCCAACATGCGAAAGAATGATCCGTTTGATCCGAGTAGTTTTCAAGAAAATTGGAAAAGAAGATGCAGGTTAAAATCTTTATTTGGAGATTTCTCACAACATGATGTAGCAGAACCATTCGTTCATTCAGATAAAGGTTTGAGCTTCCCAGGTCATTCAATGGCTCTAGGAATTGACCTCATACATCTTATCATGAAAGAGCTCACATTACCTCTCTCTCATCAACTCCAAAAACCTCACAATCCGCTCAAAGGCCAAATTTCCCTCATCACATATGAAAATTCCCAAATATTACGATCGATAACGTGAGTATAGTGGCCGCAATGAGGAACTTTGAACCCTCCATTTGGCTTTGTACCGTAAAAGCACGAGTGGATATCATATCACTACTCATGTCAGTGTACACGAGGCATATGGTAAAGCCACACAATGAACCCAGGTATATCCATCCTCGTCATTTATTCCATTACCCGGTGGAGACAATCCTATCGACATCGCGTCATTTCCTTGAGCTCATTGGATGTGGTGAACGCCTACGGTTCATCCATTCAACTACTGTTAATGTCTCAGGCTTCTTGCCTATAACCACAGGACAGATTTCGATGCACTGTGTGGTGAAAGACTATTTGCGACGGTTTCATGTGAATGATTCGGATGTAGAGAGAAAATTGAATGGAGCGGGTTTAGATTGAATAGAAACGATTCCAAGAGGCTGTCTGATCAGTGTTGATCGAATCAAATAAATGTCCTATTTAACCGAATATTCTTCACAATTTCGTCACTTGATTATATCATCTGAGAGTAGTCAGACATGCTTCATTTCGACTAGATATTCATAACTCCATCAAAATTGCATTCCATCATCATGACGATAATGGAAACAATAACGGGAAGAAAATGGTATATACGTACTAAATAAAAACGTCAAAATAAAACAATAAAATATTCATACCCATTATTTTTACGTATTCTCACAGCCATAAAATGTTTCTATTTTCCTCTTCAATTTGTCTACTATCACAGCCCCTCGTTTCGCAGATTTATCATCATTCCAATTCACCATCCTTGTTTGCAGATACAAGCATTCCAACTTTATTACCAAGGAGATAGACGGGTGGAACAACAATCCCTCCCTCTAGGAAAAATGAGATATTGGATAGTTTGAAATTTAGACTATCCACTGCGATGGAAGTACAAAAGGATATTTTCCTTGGGCATCACACTGGGTAGAATAAAAATGATGAGAATAACGGTGGAAAATGGAGTTCATACTGGCACGTAGAAAAACTTCCACAAGCGACTCAGTAAAAGGCCGTAAAACACTGTGAAGACTCTTAAAAAAGCTTCACTAGAATGCGCTTCGGCGCCATCTGCAGCGGAAAAAGTTGTGAGTGCTTGCATTTCAAAATTTCAATTATCGCATTTTTCGGAGAATTTATTGGCGATTAGGAATTCGGAGGGTTTCTCGGAAATTTGGAGGGCTGGAATAATTTTTATGATTGTTATTTCTCATAATATCGTGCTGGGGATCGATTTTGGTTGATTTTGGATGAGGGTCAGTAATTTCAATATTAAACTGTGACCCTGATGAGCCCTACATGAGAGACAAATATGAAGAAAGGGCTCGTCTAAGGGCCCAATATTCCATATGGACGTTTGAACCTTAAGATGGTTGCGGCAGGGTCAGACATAATAATCAGCATTTCAATACTGATGTTGAACCCTCATGAGGGTTATCTGAGAATCCAAATTCTAATGTTGATATTCAATTTTTTACGAGGGTCACATGAGGGTCAAACATAAAATGAGAGAAATATGATCATATAAGGGTGAAGCATAAAGATGAAATATGAGGTTTTAAACCGTATCTTTGACCGATGTATTGATTTTCGGGGTCACATAAGGCACAAATATGAGAGTCCATTTTTTAATATTTATATTTAATACTTATGAGGGTTGCATGAGGCAGTCAGCCATGGAAAGGGTGAAAACCCTGCCATCGCCGAAGGGTTGAATTTTTCTAATCATGTCTTCGACCTTCAACGGTTGATTCAAGGTCGAAAGGAAAGGAGAAGATTTCTGTTGCATGACAATGAAACATGAGGGTCAACAACTTCAATATTGACCTGTGACCGTTATGACCACCACATGAGAGAAAAATGGGAAGAAAGGACAAATCCGTCAGATGAAGGTCTTGGCTGAAGGTCGAATTATATATTGACGGTTGAGTCTTGAGATGGTTGTGGCAGGGTCAGATATAATGATTAATATTTCAGTACTGATATTTGAGCTTCATGAGGGTTATCTGAGGAATAAAATTTTAATACAAATATTCGATTTTTAGGAGAGTCACATTAGGGTCAAACTCAAAACGAGAGGATTACCATCATATACGGCTCAAGCATGAAGGTCAACTTTTAAATATGACCATCTGATCCTTACGTCGCATGTAGGTCAAACGAAAGTCAAACATAAAAGGAAGCTTTACCGTCTCAGCAAAATCAAAATTTCCATATTGACCTCTGAGCTCCATGAGGATCAAACGTACCAAAAAGGTCTTGAATAAAATATGGCATGGTGTTCAATGCAAATACATGCCTGTTATTGTTATATTTCAATTTTCTAACAAAACTGTGATAGTCGTCTCCATTTGGCATTATTTTCAATCATTAAGGTATCCCTCACATTCTTCCTACCCACCCCATCCTGGTGAATCCCGTCATCCGAACATCCTCGTCATAATCAGGATTATACAGATATGACATGATGAAAAATTCTCGCATTCTAGGCAGGCGGATTTCCACTCATCGCAATTACTGACTGGGCGAAGCGGTATGTGCACACCCACTCGATCAGGATGAAAATATATTTCATATATCGGATGAGGCAGGATGTGTGGGAACATGTATACTCACGTTGGCTCATAAAGGTACGTCTGTCCATCATACATCGATGAGGCATTCAACATTTTCACGGGATATATGGCAGAAGGTAATCGTGGAGGCAACGATCGATTCAAAATACCGGAAACTCATCGTGTGTCCGTGTGGAACGTTACCGAGTCTGGGTGCGCAAACATACAATCGGAATTTCAGGGTTTTTTATTTTCCATTTTCAGCAATAAAAAGAATATCCGGGATAGTTGGCAATTGAAAAAATTGGGGGGGAATTATTTATATTCAGGGGATTATTGGGTGGAATGGATGAGACTGAAGTATCCGAAGAATGCGAGAATTTAATTCATTTCGAGGAAAAGTTTGGTACAAAGGGATTGGTAGAATTTTTTGGACGATTGAGCTTACTCAACTATTAAAATACTTGTAATTCGCTGGAGTAAAAATTAAGAAGTGATAATTATTTGATTTCCTATGATCGGACACGCTGGTGCAGTGGTAGCGTGAATACCTACTATGCGAGAGGGCGCGGGTTCGATCCCAGCCTTCGCCGATTTTTTTGACAAAAATATATCCCATGGATTTTGATCGGTACTAAGGAATTTTATGTTATCGACGGTACCGGTAATGTGGGACCCTAGGCTGCGACCGAACTGCCTCTGACGAGAGGGGAGAGGGGTTCTATCATATGTGCCTGATGTCGTGTCTCAGCGCTTTCTGGGGTTTTCCCAGAGACGTGAAATGACGGTAACTTGAAAGGCGAAAAAACGTAAGGCGTAAACTCATGGTGTGTTCGTCTGAAATGTTGCCGAGTTTACGTGTTCAATGGAAATTTCAGAGTTTTCCATTTTCCATTTTCAACAATAAAAACCATATCAGGGATAGTTGGCAATTGAAAAAATTGGGAGGGATTATTTACATTCAGGGAATTATTGGATGGAATAGATGAGACTAAAGTATCCGAAGAATGCAAGAAATTAATTCATATTGAGGAACAGTTTGGTACAAAGGGATTGGTGGCATTTCTCGGACGATTGAGCTTATTCAACTATTAGAATACTTGGAATTCGCTGGAGTAAAAATTAAGAAGTGATAATTATTTGATTTCCTACAGTCGGACACGCTGGTGCAGTGGTAGCGAAACTACCTACTGTGCGAGAGGCCGCGGGTTCGATCCCAGCTTTCGGCGATTTTGTTGACGAAAATATATCACACAAATTTCGATGGGTAACAAGGAATTCTGGATGGATAGGGCTCAACAATATCGACATTTAAGAAAAAGGAATGATTCAATTCCATCGATTCATTAGTGCACAATTGCAGAAGATGTTTCTCACGTACATCCGTATGGACACGCTATAAAATTACATTTTCAGACTTTCTGGATTATAATGGGTCGATATAATGAAAAAATCTGAAACTTACATTCGAACGATTACAAACCTACCATTCGGGAGGAAAAAAAGATTTCGGTGTCCAATTCCAAAAGTTGTGACTGCCTATTAATTAGTAAACGGTTCCCCAATCTCCATCAAGAATGTACCCTTACAATATAAAAATGGTTTCCAAGTATATGCCCCCTTGAAAGTGGTATCAAAA
The DNA here is from genome assembly GCF_001412515.2 of Diachasma alloeum. Classification (NCBI taxonomy): domain Eukaryota; kingdom Metazoa; phylum Arthropoda; class Insecta; order Hymenoptera; family Braconidae; genus Diachasma; species Diachasma alloeum. Next base: position 966,183 of record NW_021680361.1, read on the forward strand.
AAATGGTGAAACTGTCAGAGTAGCAGCAAGAAAAAAATGCATTGAATTGACCTCTGTTGTTTGCATTTTTAGAAAGTTGAAATTGCAAGTCGTAAACCGTAGTTTATAGAGGATATGCTTCTCCCGAGGGTGGCAAACTCTAAAATATTGCTTCTTGTAATGCAGTGCATACATTCTATCCCGGTTGTTGTACTGAGGAAACACGACTGTGAGTAGAAAACAGAGAACGTACGTGGAGAGACGAGACATCCATGGAGGATTATAAAAAACTTTCCCTTGGTTTTTTTCATCCTGACTCAGTGTCACCATGTTCAAGTTTTTTCGCATTTTACGGGAGAAGAGAATCTGAGATACTTGTGGACAGTCGACTGGAAAATTTCGGCATGCATCAACTCGTTTCTGTTCAAAGAAAATGAATCTGGATTTACTTCGTCTCTACTCTTCGAAATCATCATTTGCATTTTTTTTGCTTTTCTTTTGCTTTTGAATGGATGCTTTGTAGTCGCTCAAATTTACGGGTTAGTCTTCCAAATTTTTGGGTTAGGAATAGTCGTTAATAAAAAAATTTTTTTCTTCTCGTATACCCTTTCGGGTCTTTATGATTTGTTCCCTTCCCACCCCCCAACCCCCTGTACCACATTCGCCGAAGGACAAGGAAAAACCTCATTTGAGGGAAAAACCTGCCCAGTTACAGTCGTCTGTTGCGAAACTCCCGCTCGACAATGAACCCGTGAGATTTAGAGTGGCACAAATTTTGCCCCCCCCCCCCAGCCGGGAATCGAACCCGGGTCTCCCAGATGCTAATCCCACACTCTAACCACACAGCCACCGCCGTCGGTGAATAGTCGTTAATAAATAGTATCTAAAAAATCCGAGTGTGCGATTTCTGGATGGTGTCTGCATATATGTATTGATGTGCGCCAAAACTGTAAAAATTACGTTGCATACCACCAAAAATTATCCCAGTGAACGTGAATGTGATTGTTGAATCTCTCTACACCCTGTCCCAAAACAACGCACTTTATATTTGAGGCTAGAAAGAGCGTGAAATTTGGAGTCGAATGTTCCTTTTCAACTTTGCTATACGATCCGCCCCCTCTGTCAAGTTATTCAACTTTGAAGTTGACCAACCACTGCGTTGCTCCGCCCACTGTGGTAGTGGTTCTCAACTTAATCGTTTTCAAATGATAAAAATTATCATTTTGAAATTTTATCTCCATTACTCCGGACATGAAACTAATGAATTATCATTTTTTTACTCATAAATGACATCGCTCAGTGATCCTCGAGTATACCGACTTCACCTCGAAAATCAGTCAGAATGCTAAGCGATAAAAACTTTTCCTAATCGCTCTGCAATAGTGCTGCCTCAACATCTAAATCGACTTCTAGTGATGAAAATTTGGTACTCCAAATTAAGGGTCCAAAATTAAGAGTCAGAAAGGAAGCGTCAGAATAAGGGTTATGGGGATCATGTGGGGATCATCTGTGAATCATATGGGGGTTTGCGAGCGGAGCTAGCAGGGGGCGTAGCCGCCGACTATTGTGTGTAATTTTTCTGTAACGGAGAATTATTTTTTACCGAACGCCTTCGGTAAAATTTCACTTCCATTGGTCTCCATAACCTCCAGATGCGTGCAAGGAAAAAAATACTCTAGTAGTATGGTAAATTTTACTGTACACAGGAGGATAATTTTCCCATCCATAAATGTGTTTTATTTTTACTAAACGAATTGTAAAATATCCTCCACATACCGGTATTCTTTCATTGAATTACATTTCACTCCACGATTACCTTTTGCACAGTAATTTGCCACGATTTTCTACATAATTTTTATCCAACTTTTTTCTCCGTCCAAGAGCGAATAGACGCCAGATATCTCCTCATTCCAGAATATCGAAGTTATCTCCATTAATTCGCCATTCTATTTGACTAAAATCTATCGAATTGACTCGGTATCCGGGACAGATATCCAATTCCCAGTACGTCCTCTTGTCCATTCTGCGATAGCTACATCGGTAGACCGCATGCAATCCCACGGCTGATTGACCAAGTTTTACAAGTTATCCGATCTCGCTGTAGAGTAGAGACTGTTTGAATAGAAAAAGAAGGCATGGTATTATTGTTGCGAATGAAATATAATGGAGAGAGTGACCTCATTCCTCACACAGTGGACCAAGGCATTACGGATGGATTGTCGTAGTTTAGTGGAACACGTGGCGCAGTTCATTCAATAGGAGAAATGAGATGGCACCCCCACTCGTCTAACCGTACGTCTTAGCTCCACCCACTCCGTCACTGAAAACGTTGCTGACCCTTATATCAGAAGATTTTCTGTTGCCTTCGAATGGAAACATTGTACTCGTTCCAATTTAAGTTGTCAATGTTTTGCGCTATGTCAACCCATTATGGCTCCTATATTCTGATAAGCTAATTTGTAGACGTTTTTCGTATCTGTACATGTAACGAAATTTTTCACGAACGGTTCGGTAATGGATCGACCAAATTCAATCTTTTTTGTCAAATCTAGAGCACCTGACTTCACATAAGAAGGTTCACCCAATAATCTGACTGGACTCTTCCATCATCCATCCATCTCCCAACCCAAACCACTCCCGTTCCAAAAATTTCAAATCCGCACAACTACAAGGATTTCCGCCGAACCAATGATAACAAATAGTGTTGCAAGGCATTAAGAGTGAAGTATTGTAATTCAGTTAAACACGTGGTCCATTCAGTGGGGGAAATGAGGCTCCCCCACTCTTCCAACCGTAGGTTTTGGTTCCGCCTATTCCGTCACTGAAAACGTTGTTGACCCTTATGTAAGAAATTTTTCTGTTGCCTTCCAATAGAAGCATTGTAATCATTCCAATTTAAGTTGTCAATGTTTTGCGCTATATCAACTCATTATGGCTCCTACATTCTGATATTGTAATTTTTAGGCCTTTTTCGTATCTGTACATGTAAAGAAATTTGTCACGAACTATTCGCTAATGGATCGACCAGATTCAAACTTTTTGGGCAAATCCAGAGCACCCGACTTCACATAAGAAGGTCCACCCAACAATCTAACTGGGCTCTTCCATCATCCATCTATCAACCACCCCAACCGACTTCCCCTCCAAAACACCTAAATTCCCATAGTGCCAGGAATTCCCCCTACCCAATGACAACTTCATTCATAACCGTTGGTAGACCCGTCTCCTTACAAATGCCACACAATCATTGATAAATAATCAGATATCCCCGGAGACAGACGAAAGACGTCAACAGCCACTCAATTCCCACCCTAAAATGCCTAGCCCTCAATTAATCAATCTGACGATCCCATTACCCCACAAAAGCCCCCAATAAGTGACTCCTCCTTCCCACCTATTCTCGAAGCCCCTCCACGATATTACAGCATTCGACAAAGCACCCAAACACCAAATGAATAATTCCAAAGGTGAAGGCACGGCGGAGAAGACGCACTTGTGCTCTAACTTGACTCCTAAAAAATTGAAACGTAGATGTTTTGCTCCTACCTTTTGTCCCCTCCTCGTTTTTTGTTTTACGACATTAGGTAGCGCTCCAGACGTACCCCCTCTACGTGACTAGGCTGAAATGCTCGTGGAATCCCTCAATTATTCTACATCCGAGAGAAGAGTCTTTTGGTCTGCAGGAGACAGTCGCGTTCAGGGCTGTATCCACTCGTCGCTGGGAGGGGGGGAGCATTCGTGAAAGATTCGATAAATTTCAATGGTCCAAATTGAGCTTCCGGCCGCGCGTCAAGTCCTTTCTATTTCTTTTCAGTGCCCCTTCAAACCCCCTTCAACATTGTCCGGAATCGGTTATTCAGGGAAGAATTTTTTTCATCTCGACATCAGCAATTTTTTTGTACCTCGGGATTAGGGAGAACGGAGTCAGCCGAAAAAAATTGGATTTAACGGAAGGGCTTGGGAGATAATGGGGTTGAATGGATGTAGTTATTGAGAAGATTCGGTTGTAGCGAGGGAGAGTGTAATTATTGAATTGGGGGTGTCATAGAAAATACATGAATTGATGGATAAAAAGTGATTTTTTCCGATGAGAGAATTTTGTATCGATACTGATACAGGTGTTGAGCATTCAATTGAGATCACCCGGATAAAAATGAAATGAAATGAGTCTGATAAGATGGTAGGGCTAAATGATAGGCAGATTTGAATCAAATGGGGCTCGGGTGAGGGTCTAAAATTCCGACGATGATGAGGAATGAATGAGGTTTAAATAGGGGTTAACTACTGCGACGATAATACAACGATGACGATCAGGCTTAAATGAACACTGGATGAGGGTGAAATACAATGACTATCACCAAAGTCAAATGAAAGCTCTGATAAGGGTCAAGTTCTGCGATGAATATAATCTGATCCTGGTGAATCTTATTTGGATCGTTAGTCTGACTCTCATTATAACCCTCATAACCTGTATTTTGACGCTGGTGACCCTTAATTTCTGACCCTTGGTTTTTCACCTCCATGTTCTTTATTTGGACCCTTAATCTGACCCTTCTTACCCTTATATGGGCCTTTGATCTGACCTTTATGACCTTTAAGCTTATAACCCTTAATCTGACCCATGTAACCCTTAACCTGACCTTCGGGACCCTTAATCTGACCCTCATGACCCTTATTCTGACCCTAGTAACCCTTACGTTGACCCTCGTGACCTTCGTGATCCTTAATTTTTAAGTCTTAATTTCGAGTACCAAATTTTTATCACCAGAAGTCGATTTGGATTTTTATAATATAGAGAGATGATGGAACATTGGAAATTTGCAAAATTCATCATAAAAATCAAATCAACAGATATAGCTATCGTAGTTATCGGTGAACTTCCACAGTGTGGCATTGAAACTAACATTTTAAGCTATACTTAACCCGAGTCTGGTCACCTGACGGGAAAATGCGACTTTAGTCACCTTCGCGGGAGAGTGCCGCCGTGTTATTTAGGCTCCAGCGTTGCCGAATCCACTCTACACTTCCCGGGCGCGTTTAGCGAGTTCCCAGGAACGTCGCGCAACAGGCAATTTCATTTAACACAGGAAAAAATTGTTCACCTGTTTCAAATAATTTTTTTTCTCCCAGAATTAAAGATATAATATTGAAAAAAAATACTAGAATTTTCCAGATACTTCAATTGACGAATTCAATTTTTCTCAAATTTTTCCGGTCAATCAGTTGATGGCAAGGTGAATAAAAGGACGTGTTGCGGCAATTCCCTCGCATGGTGACCAGTCTAAGGTTAAATTAATTTGAAGCATGATATATCAAGATATTCCCGGAATTCCGATTTTCAAAAGATACAAAAATTTTGCCAATTTTTATATAAATCAAAACAACGATTATTGCTGTCGTTTTCATCTTTGAACTCCGTCAAGGGCATCCAAATAAATTTTTTAAGCCTTTATTCAATTAATTCATTTTTTATTACCGTGGGACAATCAATTTTTTGAAAAATTCAAAAATAAAAAAAATTCTTAAACAAATTAAATTTTGATTAATGTCGATGGATAGGGCTCAACAATACCTCAATTTGAGAGAAAGAAATGATTTAATTCCATCGATTCATTAGCGAGCAATTGAAGAAAACCTTTATCACCCTTTTTGGATCATAATGGGTCGATAAAACACAAAAAAACTGAAATTTAAATTTGAATTTAACCTCTCACTTTACATCATGACTTGTACAATAATCATGAAAAATGAAACAAATACACTTGTCCTGAAATCTCAATTAATCCCCACTGATCCGAAATATCCAATCTATTTCTCCTAACTCGAAAAACTGAAATCCTCAATCATTGTTCCAATAATCATGGACTTTGAAACAATCCTCCTCTGAATTTCATCACTAGACTCATCCCTTATCCAACAAGTCACCCATTTTACTCTAACAGTACAGTACAGTCAGACACGTCAACAATCTAGATTTAACTTCCTTTTCCTCCCAGCGTTTATTGGATTCTTCGAGTAACACCCCTCCCCTTCCCGTCAACCTTCGTCTGTCACATTTCATTGTAATTCTGAAGTTGTCTGCAGCAAATATTATTAGAGCTCAACTCTGTCAATAGTTTCACCAATCAAATACTTCATCATTTCGGATGCTCATCCAAAATTAACGTGTAAAGAACTACTGGAGGATGCACATTTGATTTTTAAACGGTAAATTGTAAATCGTTGAGCACATAATGATTCACTGATTCACGAAGAGAGAATATTCGGAGTGGTTTATTTATGACTCAGCGCTCTGTGTGAAAACCGCAAATAAATGGCAAACACGCAGCTATTTATCAAACTTGTAGCGTCGTACCTCGGGTTACACCAACTAATTACGAGTACACCAGGTTCGTATTAAACTTACATGGGTGGAAAAATGGTCATTAATATTCGGGATATCTCGACTTTCATTTTGGAGTCGAAAATTATGTGGGGGTGCAATAAAATGGGTTTATTAATTTTTGAGAGGAACATTTGGCGAATTCATGGAGCCATTCACTGATTATTTCCAAACAAATTATATTGGGAAATGATGAATTGATGACAGGTCGCATCAATGACGTCAGGGGTGAAACTAACAGAAAGGGTCAAATGAGGGTCAAATATTCAGACGAGGTTAGATGGGAGGAAAAATAGGCATTAATATTTGGGACATCTCGACTTTCATTTGCAGTCAAAAATTATGGGAGGGTAAAATAAAATGAATTTATCAATTTTTGGGAGATGCAATTGGCGAATTTATAGAGTCATTTATAGAACAAATTATGTTAGGAAATGATGAATTGATAACAGGCGCCATCAATGACGTCAAGAGTCAAACATAGAGGAAGGCTCATGGGAAGGAGAATGTCAAAGGTCGAGAGGGTCAAATATTCAGAAGAGGTTAAATGGGAGGAAAAATAGTCACTAATATTTGGGTCATCTCGACTTTCATTTCGGAGTCAACAATTCTGTGGGGGTGCAATGTCGTGGGTTTATGAATTTTTGGAAGAGGCAATTGGTAAATTTATGGAGTCATTCGCTGATTATTTCAAGACAAATTATGTTGGGAAATGATTAATTAATGACAGGGAGGATCAATGACGCCAAGAGTAAAAAATTATGTGAGGGTGACATCTTCATATTGACCCGTGTGAGGAGGAGAGGTCAATTTTTTTTAATCTTCATCCTCATGAGGTAGAGAGAATAATATTGAAAGGTTCAACATTTCAATATCGAGCTGTCACCTTCACGAGCGTCAAGACTGAAATTTCGACCCTGTTGAGAGTCAAAACATTAAATTAGACAACTGACCCTCAGGTAAAACACATAATTAAACGCAGCGTTGCATAATATTGCAGCAACAATAAGGGTCAAAATTACCGTTGAAAGACCCTCATGAACATTAAAATTTCAATATTGACCTTATGACCTCACAATATTAAAACTTTCGAACTTTCAATATTAATCTCTGACTCTCATGAAGAATGCATCTTCACACTGACCCTCATGGGGTTTTGAGAATAATATGTAAAGTTTCACCGTTTCAATACTAATCTTTCATCCTCATAACAGTCAATATTGAAATTTCGACCCTCATGAGGGTCGTCTGCCCTTACAATTAAAATGACCGTGGCGTAATATTACAGCGATAATAAAAGTGAAATTTGTTTAATTGACATTTGACCCTCATAAGGGTTAGGCATTACCCTTGAAGGTCAGACCCTCATGAATGTGAAAATTTCAATATTGACCTATCGATCTCACAAGATTGAAACTGTTGAACTGCGAATATTAATCTTTGACCCCCATGAGGGATGATATCTTCATATTAACCCTTGTGAGGGTGAGGTCAATATTTTTTCATCTTGACCCTCATGAGGATCGAAAATAATGTTCAAAGTTTCACCATTTCAAACCCGAGCTGTCACCCTCACAAGAATCAATATTCAAATTTCGACCTTCATGAGGGTGAGGTCAATATATATCTTGGCGCTCATGAGGTTTAGAGACTAATATTTAACGATTCAAAATTCCAGTGCTAATTTTTCACCCCCATGAGAGACAATGATGAAATTTCAACCCTCATGAGGGTTAAAATTTCAACATTGGCTTTTATCCTCACAATATTGAAATTCCGAAACCCTCAATATTAACGTCTGCTCTACATGAGGCTGAAACGTCAATATCGACATTTTGACCCTCATAAGGCTCATGACCCCAAACGTCAAGATTGAAAATATGAATAACCGCAAATCTATAAAAAACCATTCAATGTCTCCAATATTACTTTCCTCCAACCTTCTTCCCAACAAAAATCACCGCTATCGATTTAACCTCATTAGCCCATAATTCCCTCCACCAAACTTAAGTAATTACCCAAGAAAAATGTCTCTCTCCTAACAAACCTTATATCTCCCTGCATCAGATTCACTCCCATCGTGTGAGTAACATCAGCTCTCAGTTTCAAAGACTGAAATTTCTCTCGTCAGACACATAGAAAGCCCGTCCAAGATACAAGAACAAAGACAAAAAACAAGAGAGACTAAATGGTGGCGTCTGGATGGAAGAAAAGTGGACTTCAAAGGACCTCTTCACCTATTCCAAAGAACATTGAACCGAGGTACAATCGGAGTGCTCGTTAGTACCTCGATCTCGCACTATTTAATTAACAATTATCAATAACCAAAAAAAAGGAGATAACAAAAACATTCACCTCAATTGTTCTCTGCTAACGAAAAATGGATAAACAAAAACAAATAACTGTTTTCAGTTGCAACTGGTGAAAATTTTTCTCTGTCAAGTATTCCGTTTGTTTCACGAGGCCATTTCCTCCAGTGCACCTCTGATTCTTGGGAGAAACTGAATAGACAATGTACACATTTCAACAAACAGAATGAATTGTTTACCTGTAGCCTCTGCCCTCGGCTCGAGTTTCTCGATTTCAGTTGGTACTCTACGTTCAATTGTGAAAATACAACTCGAGTTTATCTTCACGTGAAAAATAAGAGTATATGGTGGAGGAGAGAGGTAAGAGGAAGTGAAGTGAATTATTGTTTGGACTCATGGGGGCAAGTGCATCGTCGTTGGAGGAGTGCGAGGGGGGGTTTACTCTGGAGGGTATGCTGGAGCAGACCAATCGAATGTTGCGTGAAGCGACGGAAGTTATTAGTAAGTGTTTGCAGATGGAGGAGAATGAATTGGAGGATTTTGAGAAACGGGCGGTTACGCAGGTAAATAAATTGTTTTTTTTTATCGGGATGGGTTTGCAATGGGAATAGTTGTTCTTCTGGCATAAATGTATGACAGGATGATATTATGTGGCTTTCATAGAGTGAACGGGCAGTGGTTGTCAAGTGTGATTGAGTTTTCGTCTTAAAAAAAATTATTTTTAGAGTTGGTGAGGGGATGACTTTGTCGGTCGATGTTTCAATTTTTAGGGAGGGAGAGCAATCGAGGATGAGAGGTCAATATGAAATTGAGGCTCATCTTGACAGTTTCAATATTTTCGACCTCTCACTCTGATAAGGGTCAGGCATTACTATTGAGCGTTGAATCCTTATGAGGGGCCAAATTTCAATATTGACCTCTCATCCTCACGATATTGAAATTTGTTAACCCCTAATATTAATTTCAGTCACTAATGAGAGTCCAACGTCAATACTGAAATCATGACCCTCATAAGGGTCTGAGATTAATATTGGGGATTAACAAAAGCGCCAATACTGAAATCTTGATCTTCATGAGGGTCAAAATTTCAATATTGACGTTTGACCCTCGTGAGGCTCAGTGATTCATATTGAAAGTTTTAAAAAATCTAACCTTTCGCCCTCACAAGAGTCAGTATTCAAATTTCGACCCTCATGAGGGTCAATAAATTTAATTCGGTGTCAGACCATGATACAACAATCATAATCAGAAGGACCAAGGCGTAATATTGCAACAACAATGAGGAGAAAAATTTTCAATATTGACGTTTGACCCTCGTAAGGGTCAGACATTAATATTGAGAGTTAAAACCTCATGAGGGTCACAATTTCAATAGTGATCTCTGACCATCACAGTATTGAAATTTTTCAAACCTCAAATATTAAACTAAGACCCTTATGAGGGTTAAAAATCAATACTGAAATATTGACCCTCATGATCTCGAACTGCAATATTGAAATTTAGATCCTCATGAGAGTCAAACGTTGGAATTAAAAATATAAGAACATAGATTCTTACGCCTGATCGAGTTTTCGTCCTTAGAGAAATTGTTTAAAGGGTTAATGAAAGAAAGAAAAAAATGTTTTTAATTAGAAACAGCTCCTCTGTAAATAACCTCTGGTAATAACCCCATTTTCTTATTCCCCCAGATAGAGACAGCATTCCAAACCATTCAAGAAAAACTATCCGAGATATCGAAGCGTGGAGCAATAGCACGTGAGTGCATCGATCAAAAAGCATCAGAATTCTTAAAAATCCGTACAACAATGAAAAGTAACCTTCTTGACTGTTACAACAAGCACAAAAAAGCAGTTGAAAAATTGAAAAATGAACGTTCCTCCATGCACAATGAGGCGAGTCAATTCAAGAACGATGCACAAAAGATGCTGGAGAGTTGTATGACAAGTGAAGATCGTCTCAATTGTCTGAGAAGTAGTATCGCTGAATTGGCTAAACGAGGAAGTGATCTATTGAAAAAGTTCGATGCACTAGTCAAACTAGAAACTGAGACACAAATAAAATGGGGTAAATTGGTGGTTGAATGCGACAAGAAAGCTATAGAGGATGCACAGAAGCAGGCAACTAAAATCATTGAGGATATCGTAAAATGCTGTCTAGGTGCTGGAAATACTCTGACCAAATTATAGAGGTGCCTCAACTTTTCTTCATCTCGCACTATGATGAAGAGAACTGACAGGAGCAGGATTCACTTTTTGTTATGATAATTCTTCTTTGAAAAGTGCTTTTCTTCCCGATGATAGCTACATTCAGAATTTTATTGCCGATCCGAGATGCTGCAGTACTTCATGCAGGTCAGCGGACGTTATGACAAAAATATAGAGTCAATAGTGAACTTTCCTTGCTTTCCTATTAAATGAAAAGATTGAAATCAAAACTACCTCGAGAGCAATAAAATTCGACAGAATATTTTTCCAGAAACATTTTTCTGCTTTCACAAAGGGGGTTGAATCCCGTTGCAAAGAAAACTTGATAAGATTTTTTTCATCAAATATTCATTTGTCTGAGTCGATGAAACGAAGAAGAGGAATTTCACCTTTTACTGATCCAATGCGTCGGAAGGATCGCCGAGTTTCAATTGTCCCCTTTATTAGTTTTCCGTCCGCTCTATTGCTGTTTTAATATTCTCAACTAGAATCGTAAACTATCCCAATAAGAGCTGAATTGTGTCACTGGAAACTCCAACACTGCGGGATATTTAATTGATTTGGACACCGTGAATTCATACGGACTGCGGTGCTATAAGGCAAGTTAGATCATACTTGGAGTTTTCCCATAGGATAGAACAGGAATGCGACCGCCCGATAGAAATTCTCAGAGTCCCAGTGGGGGGCTATGCGGTCACTGGCCATTGCACGTCGGTGTCTTTTAATTGGACTGAGTAGGGACGGCGAGTTAATAGCGATATCTTTAGATTATAATGCTTTTCTCCGTTTGGTGAGTGATGACTGCGATTTGTCCATATCAGTATGCTCATCTTTTCGTAATAGATAATTGTTACCATTATCATCAATTGATAGATTGAATGGCTCTGTTGGCTAATTAAATTTGATTCTGCGACATCTGACAAGGTCAGATGAATATGATGATAACCCAATCGGTCATGCTTTATTGAACTTGGAAAATAAGAAGACTTCCTGTCATTTGGTAATTGCTCAACCACATCCTCATCTTGTGTACCCTTTCAAACTTGATATTTTTTATAGCGGTCTATCGTCAAAAAAAGCTGATGATGACGTGATTGATATTACCTGTTTTATTTTACCCTGTTCCATGCCATTTTTCTTCAAATGAAGCTGCCGTTATGATGCCTGTCATGGCCTCTATTATGATCTCCGTCATAATCTCCATTATGATGGCTGTCATAATCTCCATCATAATCTCCGCCATAATCTCCATCATGAACCCTGTCGTGATCTCCACCATGTTCTCCGTCACGATCTCTACCATAATCTGCATCATCATCATCTGTGTCATGACCTCCGCCATAATCTCCATCATGATCTCCATGACGATCTCCATCATGATGTTCATCAAGAACTCCGTCATTAGCACTGTCATGATATCCATCATAATCTGCGTCACGATCGCTGTCAAAATCTCCATCATGATCTCCTACACGATCTGCCGCTTGACCCATCGGATTCCCCAACATGAAAACTACCTGATTTTCATCAGACAGTTCCCATGCTGCCTGATCGAGGTCTGATAATTAATCTGTACCACCAACAATATCACGAATGATCTAGTTCATTAAATTAGATTTACAAATTCAAGCCGGAAAGGTAGTCACAGTAATGTAAAAACCCATAAAACGGAAGAGACAAGAAACATCACGCAGTAAAACCGTCTGAAAGGATTTCAGAGCTTGCGCCCAATTTCTACAAAAAAGTTGTTCTAATTCCTTTTCATCCTTACACCCAACCAAAAGAGCAAAAATTCTCCATTTCAGCTAATTCAACTCAAGGCTCTCGTCTCTCTTGTTTATTTATTTTAATGAGAAAATATTTCACTTGATCTCAAGCTGAGTCACTCTCACTAACAGCAGCCAACTTCACTATTCCCTTCCCGGAAAGTACAAAATCCCGAACACTCTGCCAGACACTATTGCTACTCCCTCACGACAACGATCTGCGCTCCTGAATTTTTTTTCTACTTTATTCCATTCTGCATCTCTTCCATACCCCTCATTTTTTTCTTCTCTAGTTACCTTACACAGTACTCGGGGTAATGACTTTTTTCTTCCATTTTGTAATAAGAAAAGTCCACTGGTGAAGTAGCTACTGGTGAATATGCAAAGTATTACTGAACTTTTGACTGCCACGGGGAGAATAAGAGGAGAAGAATACTTTTATTAAACTTTTAAGATCCGCTACGGTCTCTTTCATATGGAAATAAGAGAACTCTGTTGACCGCCTCCTTCACCATTGGCCCTTTTTACGTTGAGCGAGTCAAAGACTAGAGCCCTTCAAATTCGATACTGGAAAACTTGTGAAAATTGATATTTCCATCGTAAATACTTTTCAGATGACAGTTTGTTGTACGTTGAACTGTGATACTTCAACATCAAAGAAAAATTTAATGCAGGACAAAGAATTCAATTTTCTATTTTAATCATGTAAAACTTGTTGGAATTTCTTTGAGGAGTGAAATATCAATTTGACATTGTGAACGGATTAACTGTCAGAGGAAGCTGTGGAGTCGACGAAGCGTTGAAGAGAAAATTAATATTTTTTGTGTAACGTAAAAGCTAACGGCCAAACCAGCGGAAATTTCAGGAAAAAATTTGGATGTTTGATTATGTCAAATATCTGTTTTGTCAGAGATACTTTCCTGGTAATCATCGTTATCACCATCATCATCATCATCATCATTTCCAACATCACAATTCAATTTTTCTCCATTCGCATCCACCGAGAAATAATTTGACTCTTGCAACTATCGGAAATTCTTGCGGTCCCAGCCACATCACGTACCACGATCTACCATCGCATCCCTGCAGGTGGACAAATGTCTCCCTGAAATTCGAGTACACCCTCGTTCCCTATCCACCATTCGCATTATTCCCCACGTAGCAGGATTAATACCAGAAAACGGTATTACACATGTAATTTAATGTATTCCAAGGAAATTTAATCCACCGCATAATACCAAGGAGATGCGGTAATGTCTAGCGCTAAGTAATGCCTTCGTCACGTCATAATTTCTCTCCTCACCCGTGCTCCGTCTTCTGCACAGATGAAAGACCGAAAAAGGGACATCTAGTCAGATAGTGTAAGATCCTTCTAGAATTGCTCGTCTCACTACCGAAAGATTAAGACCAGGTAGCTGAGTTGGTACCCAACAGTTTCAAGTATTTTCACCGTAGGCTTTGGCTTCACCGAGACTAATTAGTTAATGAGACAACTGCTGTGGCATCTCCCTCACTTTCACTGCAGCATCTTTCTCGGGTAAAGAAGTTAATCACCGTCCAGGGTAGAAACGGCACAACTTGGTTTCTCGCTGTCACCTCTAATTAGACTCTCTGTGTCAAAGCTGACTTCAGATATACGAATTTCGTTGCTTACTGGAATGAAATTTTGGGCTCCCTGTGATGAAATCCTATCTAAAAAAAAACATGAGCGACATTTCGAATTGAAAATGAGAATGCGCATATGGTGGATATCTCGAACGAATGGAGAAATTAAGGCGGTGTTCATGAGGACAATCGATTTACGTCGAATTTTCATCAAGCCCGCCTACATCTAAGGTTGACCGAGAAAATAGCGTTTGATTAATGTGACATTTGTTTTTGTTTTTTAAAGAGATTTTGCAAGTTTTTTTTTTCAAAACGGCCATGGTTATGCTCCTGGCCTTTTATTTCTGTTTCCCGAAATGGAATGAAAACAATTTTTTATTCTTTTCCGCTCACGAACCAGGACGTTCTATCGAATTTCAATCCCATAACTTTTGATAATTTATTTACACTCGGAACTCAATTGAAAAATATCTGTGGAATTTATCATTCATGCACCAAATTCAATTTGTGAATTCCCGAGCTCCCTCCTTGGTGCGTGTGGTTGTATTGCACTGCTACCAACTCCGTAACAAAAAACGATAGGAGATAACGTAGAATGCTAGCATGTGCATATGAACCCGTTGCTATGTGCGCAATTTTTTGAATATTGATTCGAGCAAAACAATAGTTACATTAATTGAGAAAATTGGGGTCGATTTATATAATGTGAGTGAATTTTTCATGTAGCTTACGTTTTATTAAATGGATGATTTGGTGGTAGTGGAGGGGGTCGTTGCTTCATGTCTAGATACACAGCAACGTTCGGCCACTTTTGTACACTCAGAGTCAAAACTTTTCCTTGGATGATACGTTACCGCGTATCTCGATTCATCGCGCTATCTACAAGTTTGAGTGCCAAATTAAAAATGGGCTATCGAAAACAGAAGAAGTAGCACTAATTTCATGAACGAAATTCTCAGATTCAATAGAGTACTGTTATAGAATGTAATTATACAACAATTCAATGTGAATGAATGCTAAACCCTCTGGAGTTTCTTCGGTCTCGGTAATCGAACTCACCTCTCAACTGTATCACAAAATATGAAAAAATCCCGGTAGATTAAATCCATCAAAGCCCTTTTTTTGGTTACAAAATATACTCCCAGGCCACCAACACTTTATATGTTATCTGTGGAATATTTTGTGTTATCTACTACCCAGTATGACTCACCGACTGCAGTGTATATATTCATGGGGTAGCAAATATTCACGGGTACACGAATTCGGCAATATCCGTCATCCAGCACTCTATCTCCTCTCTCTTTTTCCCAACCCTTCCCCCTCGTACTCACTGAGGGATTTGTAAATTATTGGAGTCGACGTTATCACAAGTGGATACGAGGCGACAACGAATCGGATTGCCCGGTAATTGATCGTACGTAACCACGGATGTAACAGTGTATGGGGAGTCTTTGCCTTCCCGTGATATTGTAAATAAATTTGTTATCTCAATCATAACTGGAACATTGTTGAAAATATTTTCTGGTAGGAGATGCGAAATGGGCCAAGATTGCCCGAGGGTGGTCCAATGAAAAAAGGCCCGGTGTTGATCAACATTGGGCCATCCTCGACCTACCCTGGGTCTTCTCATATCCTACCACGGTTGTTGGAGCTGTGGCCCAGATAGAAACTCTGGTAAGAGATGATGACTACCGAGATTGCCCAAGGGTGGACCTGCCCTGGCCTTCACTAGGCTATCCTTGATCGATCCTGGCCCATTCCTCAACTCTTAGAAGGGAATCATCGTGTGCGCCACGGTAAGCAGAGGGTGGTCCAATGGGCGAAGATTAGCCGAGGGTTGGCCCATTCCTCAGTTCCTAACAGGGATCTAACTTCCGTCTACCAATCTTAGGTGGCCCAAAAATGGTCTAAGTATCGATACTCGCTCATCTTCCAAGCTATGATTATCCAGTGCCAACATAACGCTGGCGCAACAATACCTCCGGCTAACGCGATTAACTGCTCATGACAAGCCACTCCTGCTCTTGCCTCTTGTCAAGTAATCGAGACTCGACCAGCCGATTTTGAAGAATTCGACTCTTGTCCTAAACTGTGCCTCGACCACCGGTAAGGTAGGGAAGGGCCAAGCATCGACTCTTCCTCCTCTGAAGAACTGAATAGCGTAACCTTGGCACAATGTCGGCTCAATCTCGACTCAGTGTTGACAACCAAGCTGTATGCGTTGTTATCCCACTCAGCGGCTAAAGGAACTACTTATGACTCCAAGACTTTCTGTGGCGTTATTAGTCACAAATTGATGAAGAACTGGCCAAGCCAGTCCTGCTGTTGCCTCTTGCCAACTAATGGAGTACTGGACCAGCCGACATTGAAACATTTAACTCATTGTCCTAAACTATGTCTCGACTACCAGTAAGGTATGGAATGGCCAAGCATGAACTTACCCTCCTCTGAAGAACTGTAATCTTGGCAAAATATCGGCTCAACCTTGGCCCAGTGTTGGCTACTAAGCTTTATCCGTTGTTATCTCATTCTGTTGGATCTACCCGCGGATTAAGCTTAGTGCAAAATCTTGGAAGATTCTCCACACTTGGGTAAAACCTGGTTTAACTCTAGCTTGCTTCTAACTTTCTGTTAAAAGAAAAATTCTTTCACGACTGCAAGTAGATTCAATCAATAAAAATACATAGAGAAAATTGAAGTTTTCTAGAGGTCAATCTCCCCAATATTCCAATGGGTCTCGCCCACCAAAAGATCAAAAATATCAATCTCCGATCAAAGAAAGCGTCAAGGTCTTTCCCAAATTCTTAACGACTGTTCCCATTCCACATACAACAAAGGAAAAAAGTCTGAAAATCTACAAGCGCCATATACGCCCCCTCTCCTCCATTTTTATGCTGATTTCACAGCACTTTGGAGCTCAACGGGTCAAGGGGCGTTAATAAGAAGCTGTCGCAGCTGGATGAGAGGGTCCGCTCTACTTTCCCCCAACCATTAGAGCTCACCCCACCGACCTAAACCTGTTTACCCAAAGCCCTCTCCCACGAGGATCTCAAACACACCTACCCACTATAACAGTCGTATATTTATAATAACTCACCTGACGCTAATGACTCCGTCGAAATATCCAGGAATTTCCTTATTCAGTTTAATTATTTTTCAGAGGTAGAGAGCT
Organism: Diachasma alloeum; assembly: GCF_001412515.2. Taxonomy (NCBI): domain Eukaryota; kingdom Metazoa; phylum Arthropoda; class Insecta; order Hymenoptera; family Braconidae; genus Diachasma; species Diachasma alloeum. Next base: position 983,600 of record NW_021680361.1, read on the forward strand.
GGTAAAAAATGCTCCTAACGAAGTGAATTTGGGCGGAGCTATATTAGATTTGAAAGGAAATTGCTTTGGGACATCAATTTAGAGGGAAATAAATTAGACCTGCCTCAGGACTTAATTGCACGTCGTCATCACGTTAACACTTACTGCCTGTGGTGTTTGCGTCAACGAAAGCGTGGAATGATATTCCAAGATATTAGTTTTTAATCTAATCTTTTCTTTAAAAAAGCATGAGCAATATCTCGAATTGAAAAAGAGACCTCGACCATGGTAGATATATCGATATATCGTCTTCTGTTGATTTTCCATGAAGCCCGCCTAATTAACAAAAGAGAATTAAATACCATTCTATGAAACATGAATAGGCGAATTATAATTGTCCAAATCGTTTAAGTTCATTTACAAAAATTTTCTTCGAAGAAAGTTGACTAGAATTAATGGCTAGAATTATGAGATGATTTCACATTTGTGACTTTAAAGATAGGAGAATCTGAAGACAACATGAGAATGATTATAAACAATTAATTGGAAAATGGAATATTGAATCTGACAGGAAAAAAGGCATGACGAAAGAGTATCAACACCTCTCGGTACTAGTCACCTATATTTTTCATTCATAATCCATGGAAATACTCCCAACAATTACTTCAATAATAACATTTAATCAATTTTTTTACTCGCAGCCCCTGAAATTTGCTATTCACTCCAATAGATTTCAATCAAACCTGGGAATGTGCAGTTTCCAATCAAGGTTTCAACGTTTGTCGGCTTACCGAATATTAAAATCCGCGTCCAAGCCGAAAAATCGTAATACACGACACGATTGATTGCATGTCGGATACAACTACACTGATACAGGCCATCCATAGACGGCCCCCCTGCATTCAGAACTACAACGGATACCAGTGATATCGGTGAAGTCCACTAGCTCGGAATGATGAAGAAGCCAGGCACCGAAATCCATTCGAGGTCACGAGTAAACGCCTGAAACTCCAGACACAAACCCGAGGGATTTCAAAAGCTCCTTCAACAAGAGAACTGAAATCCTTCATATCAAAATCAAGACTCAAGGATCATCTGTGTGTTGAGATTTAACTCCAGGAAGAATGTTTTATTTTTTATTTTATACGGTCGAGAGCATTTCGTCTTTTCATTCCTGCTGCATTATGCAAACCTAGGGGAAGATGGGAATAAGTATTAGAGGAAAAAAGATAGCTTTCACGTTGCTTTCAAAAGCCCATGGACACGGATACTAGCTCAGACGGTTGTGTTTTTCAGAACACTGGTGGAGAATAAAGAAAAGAGCAGAATAAGGGTAGTATTCGGTGGAAGATTTCTCGTGAGACACAATGCAGAGTGAATATCTCGTATTGATGTTTCTGGAAGAATGGCCTAATTTCATCTTTGAGATTGGATTAAGACTTTGCGAAGATGAAGTTTTAATTAAAATGCCAACATCACTTTGAATTGAAATCTGGGAATAATTAGTGAGATCCATAAATGGGCTATTGGATGATTAGAATCCGTGCGAGAATCGTCAGTAGAGACGTGACGATGTAGGGCAGCGAAGACATGAATTGGCTAGGATCGAATTTGGCCTGAGAGCGTGAAGACACTTGCGTTCTTTGCTTCCGAATGGAAGCTTTGTAATGGTTTAAATTTAAGATTTGGATTTTTTGTGTTATATCGACGCGTTATGATCCAAAAATTACGAAAGTTAGTGATGCCGCAAGAGCGCAAAAAAAACAAGACAAAAGAAGAGTACTGCTACAAGAGGCAAGACACGAGGGGGATTTTTCTCTTGATAAGTAGGATAAGACAAGACAAGAGGGAAATTCACAAGAGGCAAGAGAAAAAAAGAGATATGGAACAAGAGAAAAATAATTAATCGAAAAATTCTATAATATAAGGCGATTCGGTTAAATAAAATTTTATTTATCTCTGGATAATGTAAAGAATTATGTATTCCTCGATTATATTAGTCTTTCTTGCCGAATAGCGCATCTTTCATGATTGGTACTAGTTCACTCAAGGTTATAACTAACGTGATCATCTTCTAATACAATATAATTGACATAATTGAAACCTAATGAGGATTGCCTGAGAATGACTCGAATGGAGAAATACGGTATTAAAAAAATTAATACTTCTCTCAAGTAAATGGATATTTGGCAAAAATAATTTTTTTTCTCACTGCTCCAATGATATTCCCAATCAACAGATACTGGAAGATGAAGAGTTCGGAACAACTGTTAAGAATAATCGAGCGAGCTGAGAGGGTTGGAAAAAAGCACCCATTTTTTTCTTTTTTTTTTACGTTTTCTTTAAATGATGAAAAAGGCGTGTGCAAAATTTCAGACTGGGAGAATGGTTAATTTATTATGAATTTTTAAAAAAGTGGTCATTTAACCCGCGATCTTATGGAAATCACCAAAAAAACTGCAAAACCCAAGGAAAAAATGCAGCCAAAGTCATGAAACTTTAGACACATTTAGAACATGTGATCAATGATTTTTTGAGTGGAAAAGATTGTCGCCTAGGAGCATTGTTTATTAATAATAGCGAAAAAAGTACTGAAAAATGAAATTTCTGCGCACGCAGGCCAAACGCGCAGCAACATCCCAAGTACCAATCGGGTGAGGGTAGCGCGGTCAATTTAAACGTCTCTTGAGAGAGAGCGATAAAGCGGTTTGATTGGAGCTCCCTCGAGCCAGTGGTACCAGCTCCTCGTGAAAAAAAAACTACCGACGATGTTGCCACTGTTTCGCATGGATAAATGTTTTCATTTATTAAAAAAATCAATCTGATAACTATTCAATGTGTGAAACAGATACAAATAAATTTGATTAGCTCCAAAAATAATATTTAACCGGAGATACTCCCTAATATTGTTTGAATTTTGAATCCGAATGGGAAAAATTTTTTTGTTCGGCGATTGGTTTTCTGCAGGAAAACAATAGAAATCCCTCCGCCTCACCTCCTACATTTCCTCCTCGCCCGATTATCCTTAATTTCCCATCAAGCATTCGGTCTCGTTGTACCCATCAATGCTCCTCTGCCGCAAATACTCCAAGCAGCTCATTTGCTCCAATAGTCCTCGTTCACGTACAGTGCCCCTAACCATCGATTGTCATTGTATTTACATACAGATCAAGACCTCTCCCGAACATTCAGCTTTTACGGTGTACCACTGCAATGCATTCTATGACGAATCGTAAAGACCGAAGAATGTAAAGGGATGATGGTAGAGGGTGAATACTTGTATGTCGTACTGCACTTGAACGCCAGTAAACGAATCCCCTGTATTCGAAGGATGCTGGCTGAAGAAAGCAATTATCATATAAATTGCTCTCTCGCCTTACATTATATGCCATGTGCAAAAGCAGAAGGAGCAAAGCTTCTGTGATTTCGAATGCATATAAACCGGCAGAAAGACCGAGAAAGCCCAGAGGCAGCCTCTACCTCGTTGCGCGTTTAACGATGTCACCCTGTCGCTCGTTTATGATATCGTACGACGGAGCCTCCAATCTTATGATTTTTTTTTATATTTTGTTCGTTATCTATCACTCTCATAGTACTTTTATTACTTCACTACCGGCCGGGGTGTTGATGCCCTTTCATTAGGCTCTTAGTCCTGCCAGATTCGATAGTTCCTTTTTCAGTCAATTATTTATAATCGTTCTCATTGCAAAAAAACAATACGACCGATGAGAATTATATATCCAAATTTATCAGCTGTTAAATTTTCATATTACAATAAATGATGTGCTCATGTTCTAGTTCATATGCTCACTGAATAAGATTTTAATCATAATTACAATCCTTAAAAAACAAAAACAAATGGCTTGTAAAAAAACTGCGTGAAGGAAAAGTGTTGGTTGATTCCTACTGAACAGTAGAGATTTTGAAAAAATACAAGGAAATGAAAAAAAAAAGACAGGCATGTCAAATGAATGGCCATAAGACACAATTAGATGTCTATGAGAAGAATATCTCTAAATCGAATAAGGATTGGAAAAAAATTCTCTATGAAGTAAAAAATCAGTAGAAGCACGATCAATGTCCTTGGCGCGGATCAGAAGATAGAAGATTAAATTGATCACTAGACGGTGAGTTGAAAAACTCGGCATCAAGAACGCTGGTCCTGCTTCTGCTGATTTTTTACTTCGTAGAGAATTTTTTTCCAATCCTCGTTCGATTTAGAAATATTTTTCTCATAGACATAAGATTGTGCCCTATGGCCATTCATTTCACATTTGGTTTTGCTTTTTTTTCATTTCTATGTATTTTTCAAAAATTTCTACTGTTCCGTAAGAATCAAACAAAATTTTCGTTGGCGCAGTTTTTTTACAAAAACATTTGTTCTTGATTTTCAAGGAGATTTTGAAAGTTTTCTCAAAACGGCCACATGGTTATCCTCGTGACCTTTGATTTCTGTTTTCAGAAATGGAATGAAAATTATTTTTAATTTTTTTGCGCTCACGAAACAGGACGTTCTACTGAATTTCAATACCATAACTTTCAATAATTTATTTACGCACTGAACGCAACTAAAAAATATCTGGGAAATTTATCCTTCATACACCAAATTCAATTTGTAAATTCCCGGGCTCCATGCGTGATGCGTGTAGTTGTATTGCACTGCTACCAACTCGGTAACGAAAAAAATATAGGAGATAATGTGAAATACGAGAATGTGCATGTGAACCCGTTGCTATGCGCGTAATTTTTCAAATATTGATTCGAACAAAAAAATTGTTACATCAATGAGAAGCTTGTGGCCGATTTATATAATGTAACTTTTTTTTAAATTTTTATTTTACATCGCTTCGACCCGGTTAGGGTATACTGCGATGATGATCAAGACTTTAAATGGTTAGATCGCACCATTCTACCCGGCCGGGATTTGAACTCGGAACCTTTCGCATGTGACGCAACGAACTTACATATATAATGTAACTGAGAGTATTTTCATCAGTTTTATAGAATGGTATTCAATTGTTTTTTGTTTGTTTGCCGGGCCTCATGAAAATTCGACGCAAGACGATTGTACTCATGAAAACCGCTTGACTTGCTCCATTCATTGGAGTTATCTACCGTGTTCGAGTTCTCATCGAGATACGCGGCAGCGTATCGGCCAAGAAAAGTTTTGACTCCGATCCTACAAAACATCAGGCCGATCGCTGCCGTGTATCAATATACGAAGTAACTACCTTCTCCACTACCTCCGAATCATATCCATTAAATAAAATACAAACGTGATGAGCTACATGAGAAATACTCTTAGTTACATTATATAAATTGGTCACAAGCTTCTCATTGATGTAACTATTTTTCTGTTCGAAGCAATATTTATTATTATTATTATTATTATTATTATTATTTATTACTGCTTATAGGATACATAGCCCCATTGCAGCGGGGGAGAAATATGATACATATTTTTACAGAGAGTGTATAAGAAATGTGAATAAGCAACTTAGGAAGTACATTAAAAGTAATTAACAATATTTGATATCGATCAAAGTAAATAGAAGAAGAATAGTCAGCGACAGCAAGCTGGTTGGAACGCAGCTGTTAACATCAATTTGATCAGGCGTAGAAGCTGACAGATTTTTGAGAGGAACGTAGAGAAGCATTGTGCTGCTCAATTTTACGTCTGATAGAAAGACAGCTCAGAATAAATCTATAAATACCTTTATTTTCACTAAAATTCACATCAACACCTATAATTTTTTTGTTACGGAGTTGGCAGCAGTGCAATACAACCACACGCACCAAAGAGGGAAGCCCGGGAATTTACAATTTAAATATGGTGCATGAATGATGAATTCCACAGATATTTTTCAATCGAGTTCCGTGCACAAATGAATTCTCGAAGAAGCAAATTCAGTCGGAAAATCTTGAATAAACAATTAAAAGTTATTAGAACTATTTGTTTTACTTCGATTGTTAATTGGAAAGATAATTTATCGTGTGAAAAATAAATGAGCCGAATTGAATTGAAAATGAAAAAAATTACAGGATATAAAAACGATTCCTTGTTTATTTTGAAAAAAAAATGAAATCTCCCTAAAAAAACAAAAACAAATGTTTTTGCAAAAAAACTGCGCCAAGAAAAAGTTTTGTTTGGTTCTTACTGGGAAGTAGAAATTTTTGAAAAATACAAAGAAATGAAAAAGAAAGCCAAGTCAGCAATGTCGAATAAACGAAACTAGTGCACAATCAGATTTCTATAAGAGAAATTGTTTCAAATCGAATGAGGATTTTTTAAAAATTCTTGATGAAATTAAAAATTAGTAGGAGGACCAACGTTCTTGGCGCGGAGTTTTTCAACTCATGCTCTAGTATCAATCTAATTCTCCATCTGCTGATCCGCGCCAACGACGTTGGTCCTCGTTTTACTAATTTTTTATTTCATCAAGAATTTTTTTTAAATCCTCATTCGATTTGAAACAATTTCTCTTATAGAAATCTGATTGTGCACTATTTTCGTTTATTCGACATTGCTGACTTGGCTTTCTTTTTCATTTCTTTGTATTTTTCAAAAATTTCTACTTCCCAGTAAGAACCAAACAAAACTTTTTCTTGGTGCAGTTTTTTTACAAAAACATTTGTTTTTGTTTTTTTAGGTTTTCTATTCGAGATATTGCCCATGCTTTTCTTTAGAAAAGATTTTCAACGCCGAGATGATACGCAATGTGAGCCATCAATGGTAAGAGGACATTGATGTTTGTGATGACTGAATCACGTTCTGGTAATGGATTGCAAGGATGATTTTTATTATTCAATGGTGATAAAGAGGTGAGGACAGACGACTGCTGATAAAATTATCATTGCTTGTATTATCTCGAGATCTTCTGTACCGACTGGAAAGGGAGCTTACGATATTACCATCGGAGCGAGAGCGCTCTGGAGCAGACAGGTCGGTACAGTAGCAATCTCGTATTTTTGATGGTAAAGTAGGTATTACCATTGGAGGTAATGCAAGATAGTTGATTGGAGGGTGGCAAATGGTATTCGATTGAGACAATTAACGGGCGTGAAACTGTTTTCAGAGTTGGATTGTGAGAAGGGTGAGAAGTGATAACTATCATCGAGTGGAGCAGTCATTATGACCTGCCTGAGGGTTTCAGTGGAGAGAAGCCCAACTCCTCGCAACAGTTTATGTCACTTCACCCCTCGCTATTTCAAACTTAGTTCTTATGTAGGTTATCGGGTAACGGAAAGTTGAAAAAATTAATTCCATTCATTCTCATTAAGTCAGTATGCACGAGCGGACGTGCACCACATACCCGCATTATCTCCCGAATTTGATTAAGCCGAGTCTCGAGGCTAGATTTTTATGGAGTATTCGCATAGAAAAAAACTTCATAAATTGAGTCGACAGATCAACTTCATATGAGTAGGACTTAGGGTATTCTCGGTATGGGGTTAGTCTCTGCTACTATATTTTTGCTTCCGGATGGAAGCTTCAAGTATGAAAAAATTGAATAAAAAACCTTAGCGAATTCGCTAAAAAATTCTATTGAAATTCTCTAGAAATTCTATCGAGATTCTATTAAAATTGTAAGAAAGTTTCGTATGTAATAACAAAAAAACGAAGGAGTCAAGTTTTGCAGATTACAACAGTTCGTGAAAAACTTGTCGAGTTCGTTTGTATGCAGGGAACCTTGAGGGAAATACCTGATTAATTTTGAAGCTCGAATGGTATTCGGAAGAGAATTTCCGTGGTTCCCGGTAGCTTAGTCGGTAAGAGTGCCCGGCGCGTAACTGGGAGACCCGGGTTCGAATCCCGGCTGGGCGAATCGGAATTTTTTCTCTCTAAATTTCAATTCTATTTGAATTTTGGTTGGTCTTTGGTTATATATATATATGAAAAATTATCAGGTCAATACCGTTTTGACTATATAAAATAACTATATAAAAAAGCGTTGGTCTTCTTTCTACTAATTTTTTAACCTGATTAATTTTGAAGCTCGAATGGTATTCGGAAGAGAATTTCCCTTCCAAATTTCGGCCAAGAGAATTGCACTATGTGACAAAATCCATCTGTTAGTTCCAATGAGGGGCTCATCCGATCAGGAAATCTTTGGTTATATATATATATATATATATATATATATATATATATNTTGGAGTGAGAATTTCCGTGGTTCCCGGTAGCTTAGTCGGTAAGAGTGCCCGGCGCGTAACTGGGAGACCCGGGTTCGAATCCCGGCTGGGCGAATCGGAATTTTTTCTCTCTAAATTTCAATTCTATTTGAATTTTGGTTGGTCTTTGGTTATATATATATATGAAAAATTATCAGTTCAATACCGTTTTGACTATATAAAATAACTATATAAAAAAGCGTTGGTCTTCTTTCTACTAATTTTTTATTTCATAACGAATTTTTTTAAATCCGTGTCAGGTTTGAAAATATTTTCCTCATTGAAATCTGATTGTGCACAATGACCATTCATTCGACATTCCTGACTTGGCTTTCTTTTTAATTTTTTTGTATTTTTCAAAAATTTCTGGTTCCCAGTAAGAACCAGACAAAACTTTTTCTTGGCGCAGTCTTTTTAGAAAAGCATTGTTGTGGTTTTTTTAGGGAGATTTCATACTTTTTTCTCAATAAGCAAGGAATCGTTTTTATAGCCAATCTGGGAGCTACACTCCTTGTTTGCTCCGCTCGTCAACCCCCATATGACCCCCATATGATCACCATGCGACCTTCATGATCCTTATTCTGATCTTTCTACCCTTAATTTTGATCCTCGTGACCCTTATTCTAACTCTCGAGAACCTTATTCTAACCTTCATGAACCTTATTCTGACCCTCGAGACCCTTATTCTGATGCTCATGACTTTTATTTTGACCCTCATAACCCTTATTTTGGCCCTTATAACCCTTATTTTGACTCTGGTGACCCTTATTTTGATCCTTGTGACCTTTAATTTTGAATTTTGAATTAGTTTTTTATTTTCTATTCAATTCGACTCATTTATTTTTCGCATCATAGAACATCTTTCCAGTTAACAATCTAAGTAATACAAACAGAAGAATTTAATCGGTCTGGGATTGTCAGGGAAAAATCAAAGAATTACGAAAATTTCCTGGAATTTCGAAACTCAAAATTAGTGTTCCCCATATCTACCAATTTTTCGGAATTTTTTTAGTTCACAAAAAGCGAAGATTTCTTTAGGTCCACGAAGCAGTTTGAAGGTGAAACCGGAAAATGACATTTCATTTTGAAATACAAGGCAGAATGTATTGCGTTCAATATGTTTCTGACTTAATGATATGCATCATCAAGGATCGGCAAGAAAATAATATTCCCTAAGGCTATCCCTCCGCCACATTAATGATCACACACCATCACAGAAATGAACGAAAACCATCAAATTCCCATTACTTCGGTAATGTATAATAAACGATTGATGTACAAACGGTTTTTTAATATCATATTAATAGTTAGTGAAGAAAATTACATTCTGATTATCTTCATGAGTTTTTATTACTAGATCTGTGCGTGCGCTTTTGCGCGTGCTCATCTTTTTGTTGTGAAAATGAAGAAATCGAATTTATTAAACTTTATATACTCATAGATGCTTTATAACTATTGATAATGACTTGAAGAGAATTAAGAGAATGAAGAGTATGAAGAGTGAAGTATCAATAAATAATTTTTAATTTACGATTAATTTGTTTTTTTACTTTTTAAAATAATCTGATTAAAATCTATAATTGTTGAAAAATGAGGGGAGGGTTATGAATTGATTTCCTAGAAAACTGAAAAAATTTATTGAATTCTTCGGAAAACTTTACAGTTTTCCAGATAACCGTAGATCTTCAAAGTTTTTTCTCGAATTATTTGGGAAACCGATCACTTTTCATGAAGTTCGTAGAGTTTAGAATTTATGTGTAAAAATCTGAGAAGCAAGAATTGATCATTTTTGCGTGTGATAAATATGAAAAAATTAAAATTTGGGAAGTGAAGAATAATTTGTGAGTTGAAAAAATTTAGAAATACTATATTTTTTTCTCATAATCAACAATTAGAAAATTTAGATATGTTTTGATATAAAGATCAACTTCACACATGAAAAAATAAAAAATAAGACGCGGAAAATTTTTTTGGCATTTGAAGAATTTGAAAATACCGGGGATTTTTTTCAGCGACTACTTCACGTTACGGTATTGTGTAAATTGATAAGCAATGATGCTGTTCTCACCATTTTTGTTCGCACCATTTTTCAACTGGATTAGAAAAACATTGAAATATACTTTTTACGCTCTGATTTCACTGCTATTACTGATGATTCTTTCAGTAATCATGAGAAAACCGATTTTCTCTTTCAGATCGCACAAACAATGTGTTGTAACTCAACAACGAATTGTGCGACCCCCATCATATTCTGATAGAATTAAGAGGTTGTTATTGTTTTTTTTAGCCATGACTAATTCCATTTTGATGACAATTTTTTGAGTGATCGTTGAAAAAACGATTATTGAAAAAATATCAATTTTTCAAATCTCTATAAAAATTGGATTTTTAATTGGTGTCAACGAATAGAGGTTATTACACACAGAAAATCCTGAGCGTAAATTATGCTGAAAATTGCCGTAAATTATGATGATTTGGTTCGCATTTTACATCTACTCATCCGTAATTATATACATCCGTAACAGGTTTGAGAAAAGTGACAGAAATGCGAGTTTTATATCTTGTTGTATAATTAAAGTAAATATGAGTAATTGAATCAACATTCAAATCCACCGAAAAATGAGAGAGACAAACTAATTGTATTCCGTAAGAAAAAAAATCGTTGTTCATGAGTTCAAATTAATTATTAATTAATTAAAAATTAGAAGAGTATATTCCAACGATATTCACGGTGTTTGTTAAATTTCGTGCATTGCAAAAGGAGACTCATTTACACCCAATTTTATTTCTCAAAATACCGACTAGACTAAAATTCCTACAAAAACTTTTTTTTATAGATATCATTCTCTGTACAACAAAGATCTCTAACTAATTTTACTACCTCCGTTAATTTCAAAATATGTCGAGACAATTTATTGTGAAAAGAAATCGATTCAACTAATTATATGCCGTTCATATAGAAAATTGAAAAGACGTATCTTCAAATTGAGGAATGCGTTAATAATGGTTTATAAAACTTAATTTGAATTGGATTTCAATTGAACATTCTATTAGGTTTCGGCCGATTCCATCAAAATGTTAGATAGAAAATTTTCCATAGAAAAAGTCAATAAAATTCCATTTTTTCAATACAATTTAGTCCACTGAAATATTTTCGATAGAATTTCCTCGGCTCAAATTTTCTAAGAATTATTGTTTGAAAAATAGAAGATGACAAGTTGAGAAATTTGAGCCGAGAAAATTCTATCGAAAATATTTCAATATAATAAGTTGTATAGTGTAACGTGGCATTTTTGAGATTTTGACCGTTCAGCGATCGTCGGGATTTTCCAGACGAGAAGTCACTTTATTGGCGAGGCGAGAGTCATTTTATGATTTTTTTGGACCTTATTATAATTAAGTTGTGTTTGTATCGAATCGTTTTCTGACCGCTCACCGAATCACATCATGGAATAGAGTTTCGGATCATCATGGGATGGAGCCTGGATCTTCGTGGGATACTCCAGTAACCTGTCTTCGGGTCTCGGATGCTGTGGAGCAAGAGACATTGTACCAGGACATTTTTGAATGGCCACGCACACGACTGGGTTCACTTGGCAGATCAAGTGGCGACTCCAGTACATAGAGTTCAAGAATTTGGGACTCAGACGACCATCTCATTTTCGGATTGGAGAATTCTGGGCTGACTTCAGACGTCCAGAAAAACGACAATTGTTGATGAAAATGATTGTGGAATTTTGGTATTCGATATTTATCATTTGTTATGAGATACCTGCGCCGGTAAATATATCGCAGGCGTGAAATAATTGTTCAAATTTCCCTTGGATCTGGTTAGGTACGATTTCAACGTCCAATCAGAGCGGAGCCGACGTCCTGATGAACCCATCATTTGGTCGTCTTATTTCGGAGTGTTATCGCGTGAGTTTTTAACACCGACAATGATCATTTCTCGTTTGGACACCAGACACATCGCTGTACGAATATTCGGCTCGTCTTATAATCGCCGATTTTTGATTCGGAAACTGCTGTCGGGACCCGAGGCTCTACTGAGGGCTGTTTTAGACATTTTGGGGGAAGCTTGAGAGCAGATCTACCGGCATCGGGATTTAATTGATTGGTGAGCGGTGGATCTATTTTGAAGTGTTAAAAGTGTCTCACAAGGAGTGAGTTTGGCATTTAGCTTTTGAGAGACGCTTGGTCCATAGTGATTGATGCCATTTGAGTTCGTAAGATTTGCAGGCCGATGCTCACTCCTTGTTCGACAAAGTCATTATTTTTGGGTCCAATTTTTGATTGATTAAATTGTCCGGTGAATTTATGGAATATGTATTTTGTTTCTCCGGATAGATTTCAGTAAATTTCAGTGATTCTAATAGTTGATTTTGTTGACTCTCGTTTCCCCTCCGCCGCGTATTTAATATTGAATTTCGAGTATTACGGCGGTTTGAGATTTCGAGATCAGTAATATTTTTCTCTCGAGGTATTTCTAGTATTTCTCTCGGCCTCTGAAAACCTAACTTCATCACATTGAATTTTCGGCGTATTCGTTCAGAGACCGTTGAATTATCGTAGTTATTGTCAGAGGGATTGTAGCGTTTTTCGGCGCTCGAGTTATTGTCTTGTGCCGGGTGACCTTTAGTCAGCTGTCGGCTGTATTGTTTTCGTTTCTCGAGGCAATCCCCCTCTCAATAGCCAGAAGAGTTAGATTCTTATTTTCGTCACTGGGTGGACGCGCTGGTTTCTCGGGTTAATAGTAGATTCCCGCACCGCGGTTATTTGGACTCATTGGTAATTTTACTAGTTATTTTACCGTTTGACCTTTTCTTAGACTATGGATTATTTGACTAATTTTGAATGTCTTTTAATTGACTAGTATTTAATCTTTTGACATATAGCAGCTAGGAAATTGTGCGGTATAGAGTCTTCAATCGTTTATTTATTATTTTGCAAATGATTTTTGTCTTATTTCCGAGGATTGAGTGCCTAGGATGTCGAGAATAAGACGTGGTTCATTTGATTATATTTTATTTGTAATTTGGAATTATTTTATTAAATTTATCCTGTTACCCCGCATTTGTGATTTCTCTTTGGTAAATTGGAATCTCGTCATTTCAATAGTTATTTTCATCACAAGGTCCACAAAGTATTTTCTGACGAATGTGGCTTTGTATAATATATATATATATATATATAATCACATTCGTCAGAAAATACTTTTGGACCGTGTGATGAATGCAATTTTTCGTCAGAAGGCCCGTAAACCGCGATCAAACCGAGCGAAGCGAGGTTAGAATCGCGGTTTACCGGGTCTTCTCACGAAAAATAATTTTTCGGGGCAGCATTTTAGGACCCAGCCGCCTCCGTGGTTGATATACTAAGCTTTCGGCAGCTGTTCCGTCGTTGGTTGATTCGGTGGAATTCGAATTTTAGGTTATGTGCGTTTTGGGAGAAAACGTACTGGCGCCCAACTTTTTGGTTATAAGATTGGTTGCCGAGAGCTGCGTATTTTTGTCTCGTGTCCGCAGAGGAGCCAAATACGTCACATCGAAAAAATTGAATTCTGTTGACTTTGTTTATAGGATATTTTCTATGGAAAACTATTAAAAACTAACAGAAAGTTCAATAGAAATGCAACTGAATTGTCTAGCGAATTCGCTAGGTTTTTCGATTAAATTTTTTCGTGCGTGATATGTTCCTTTGATTGTTTATTGTTACGTTTATTTTTTTACAAAAAAATGAAAAATAAAAATACAATGAACACCATCTTGATTATGCGCACGCGAAGCGCGCTGTCATTTTCTAGTCGTCACGAAAAAGTGATTTTCGATTACGAAATTCCTTTAAATTTAAGTGGAACGGCCACTTGATGAAATTACTTATCCGAATTGTTCACTTGGAATATTTTCAACAGCGTTGGTACCCATACTTTCCACATATCGAAATATTCTTTCGTCTCCATTAACGACATAATGTGATGGTAAGCGATAAGAAAATCCGTATAGCTCTATAAGTATCGGTGGATGCACCTCAGCCGCCCAGAAGTTTTGTAGACCCTTCAATATAATCTTCACTATTGTGTTAATATGGCGAACGTTAATTTTGTCGTTGTGTTCGGTGCATTAGCCATGATCTACGTGGCATATTGTAACCCACTTGCGAACGTCCCTTGTTACAGAAAACCTTTGGAAAAATTCATACTGTCTTGCATCGATAACGGTAATTGTTGAAAATTCTACAACGAAGAATAACTACACAAAAAATGGATTCTTTTTGCTTCCGAATGAAAGCTTTGTAATCGCTCAAATTTGAGTTTCCAGTTTGTGTTAGGGTAACTAAATGCAGTATAAAATGTCCGAATATGCGATTTTTAGATGGTGCCTGTATGTATGGAGTTTTTTTTATTCATTTTTTTTAATTTCCTCAAAAGGGATCAATCGAATTTCATGAATTTTTTCATGAATATAGTCTTCCATAAGCTCTATCGTGATAAAAGGAAATTTTTAGGTAACAAATTCAATTAAATATTGAATAAGTTAGCTTCAATTCTCCGCTGTCGGGATAAAATAATTTTTTTTTCTGGATCCTTACCCCTTAAAGCGCTAGGCGCATCAGCATCTATCGTTCGGCTTCCCGTGCAGATATTTTTAATATTTAATAGTAAATGATGATAGGGATGAAAAATAATGAGATACGAGGTTGAGGGAATACCAATTATCATATTTATTGCTTTTGAAGATTCCTGAACACGAAAGAAATCAAAGTAGAGGGAGAATTCGATCGACGCAAAAATTGAATACTTATTGATATCGATTCATAGTCCCGACGACCTTCTGACAGAACCTGAATTAAACTCTGCCTAAATCGTGAATAAACTCTGATTAAATCTCGCCTATGCACTGATTAAACATTGATTGAACCTTGATTAAACCCGGACTGAAAACGAATTCGAGTCTTGTGAGGCTCAGAATGTAGAATTATTTGACAGAACGAAATAATACGCAAAATTTTGATGACATTTCAATTGACGATAGTACTATGACATGAAAAAATAGAAGAAGAGAATAGTGGAATAAGAATTTAAAAAATGAGAATCCATTCGCAAGCTAATTGATAATTTATTGTTTCTCTTTACAGAAACAATTCCGTATAATAATGATGATCCGACGGAGATGGATGTGTGCGTGTTCACAGCTGCTGGAATAGTAAGACTTTGAATGTACCAAATACTAATGCGACTGTAAACATTAAGAAATTTTGTTTCGGAAGAAATGTGTTACTCTTACATGAAGATGTAGGATATTTACAGATCAGAAATACATGAATACACAAAAAAGGAATGATTCAAGTAGTTTCAGGTTTGATTCTAGTATGTATTCTACTTGTTTCAAGCAGGATAACTATAACTTAATCAATTTGTAGTTCGGGTGTACTTTGAGTAGAAAATTCAATTATTTAAAGAAGAAAGATTTCAAGTTGTCACCTGCGGAAAAAGTACTTGTTTCAAGGTAGTAACTTGATTCAAACTGACAAATACTTGATCGAAGCCGGGGAGGTACTTGATTTAAAAAATCCAAATTCTAGTGATATAAGGGTACTAAGAATACACTTTCATAAATATCCGCCCGACGTGAATCAAGTATTAATTCCATTTAGATTGAGTCATAGAATCAGATCGAATCACATTTTTATAGGAATGGAAGGGAATAAATCTGAAACGTTCAGTGAGTTCTCAGGGTCATCACCGAACAAAGTGCGAAATTGCCACGTAATTTTACCCGAAAAAGTAAAATCTTACACAAAGTTCTCAACTTATTAGGGGAGGGTGTGCCTGTACCGCCCACCTAAGGGAAAATGCCAATTTTATATTTTATATTTTAACTTGAGTATAAAAAACGTATTTGTGAGACTTCTTTAACTATTGAACTCGTTATTTTCGAAGTGTAGATGCCTAATTCTCCTTAGAATCCACAAAATTGATTGAAAATACAAAAGAGAGCCTATTGAGCGGTACTACCCGCCGTCGGGTAATACCGCTCGGCACGATTTCAATACCGCTCATAGGATTTTGCGTGTATCGCTCGCGCCCCAACCTAACCTGTACTCGAGTGCTGTCGAGCAACTACGTGGCCGATCCTATGAGCGGTATTACCGGCTCCGCTCGGCGTCAACAAAATTGTTGATAATTATTGACATGAGTGGAGTTTTGAGTTCGAATTGGTCTCAAATTACGCGTGAAAGTACCACGAATCGAATAACCACAGTTTAATATGAGAATTCAGCGTTTGAAACTACTTAATTACAAGTCCACAAATTTTGCACTCTAAAGACCTCAAAACTTCGTTACGTGTTTTTTCATATTTAAAGTGGTAAATAAAGTGAAATTTTTCCGACAATCATATTCTATCATCAAATTCTTCATGAGCAGGAACAGAAAGAAATTTTCAAGTTGATGGTCGTGGAGAAAATCGGGTGAGCGGTATTACCCGCTGAGCGGTACAGGCACACCTTCCCCTATGCTTCCAACCCCACAAATTCTGAAGCTGGTAAGTTATTTTTACGTTCCGTTCTGTAAAATTTCTCAATCGATGGGAAAAAATTACGGAACGACTTGTTGTCCCCGCAGCGGTGAGTCAACAGACGGCTGGTTAATTTTTAGAATTTACGTTCCAGCTCAAACTTTTTATTGAATTTGACTTCGCTTGCAGATTACCTTTCAAAATGTAATTTTTACATTTTTCTCTGGTAATTTTGATTATATTTTTTTGTCCGTGTAAATGACTTAATTTATTGCATTCTCATAAGTTAATGAATTTTTCTATTTTCATGTTGTTGATGAAGGCAACAATAACTATGTGAATCAAATAAGAAATTAATTGTTAGTTGACTGTTTGAATCAAATAAGAAATGGTTTCACGAAATTTCCATTACTTATGAAACATTACCTATGAAAAACATGAGGACCATCGTAAGAAAACCCTGTTTTCTAGGGATACACCTTAAAATTCAAGTTCTAGTGATATAAGTGCACTAACAATAATCTGTCATAAATCTGCCACGACACAATTTCCATGACAGTTTTATTTCACATATGCATTTTTCACACATAATCTTGATTTTATATGGTTAATCAAACTTTCATACAAGAATGAACACAATTATCACTGATTAGCATATAATTCTGCAGAACCCGTACTAACGTTGCCCGACGTTGACATGGAAACGTTATCTGTAAGCCCCACCTCGGGATACCCGAGTGCAACTGTTCGGCTCAGTTCGGTGAACCGAACGTTGCCGAGGTCGGGCGGATACGTACGAGGATAGGAAGAATGTGAAAAATTCCAGTGCTGATACTGAAAATTTCCCGACTGCCCAATAAAATTTCCAATGTTTTCAAGAATTAATGAAGTTTTTCACACAATTTTCTCCAGAATTTCCCACAAAATTGACCCCCCCCGGGAAATTTTGTAGTGCTAGCTCTAATATTTTCAACGTGCTTCCTTGCAAAAATTAATGAACTTAAAATTCATGAACTTGCGCCTCGTTTCTCGTGCCGAACACTAGAATTTCCGTAATTACCGTTATCATAATTATAATTTTTTTGACAATTCCCTTATAGTTGAAATTACCATTGAAATTTCTCTCAGTGTAGTATCGATATGCTAATGAAAATTTTCTAATCTAAAATACATTCTCCACTTTGTTCAACAGGTCAACGACCAGGGTAACCTAAATATCGACAGATTCCAGAAAATCTTTGAACATAATCTCACCGATAGTGAACAAAACGATCTTTTTGACTATATGTTAGACCAATACGACTGCCTAAGGAGAGGTAAAGTATAACAGAATTTATTGCAAAAAAATATAACTACCACAGAGCAAAGGATGCATGGATTATGAAGCAGTACTGTACTAGCGGGTTGATGCCCCGGTGTTCATTATCTTTTTGATCTTTTTTCCGTTCCAAATTTTCCCAAAAATTAAGTATTTATAATTATTCTCATCGTACCATATATGATTGTGACAACAATGTTTCTCCATTTATTACCTGCTCAATTGTCATATTTCAATAAGTAATTTGCTAATTTGGAAATTCCTGTTCTCACTGGATAAGGTCTAGATAGCATTATAAATGAAATCTATTCAGTGAAAAAGTCATTGAAATCTTATTCAATTAGAACAGGAAGTGTAGCGTTGCTCGGGCACAATGTGAAACAATAATCATGAAACTTCTTCATGCTCACAATTTATCAGTTTTCGCTTCGCTCTCCTATTCCGCTTTGATTCTCTTCAGACGCATTTAATAATTTTTCTGTTGACATTATCTAACCAACTCTGATGTCCTCATACCAATTTTGAGTATTTTTTATCCATTCATAATTTTTCCACAATTCAATTCGACGATTTCGTGAATTTGAAATTTTTCTAAAACTTCGAAAAATTGCCTCGAATTTCCCATAAATTCCGGAAATTTCCTCTTTTTTTTTTTAGAGAACTCGATAGTTCTCTAAAATTGGTGTGAAAACGCGAGAAATTTCTCGAATATTTAAAAATGACTTAGCCGTTTCAATTGCGACAAACAAAGTGTTCGGACTCACGTGACACTTTCACATCATTTTTATTTTGCAACTTTGTCACCCGTTTCGTGTTGCTGTTCTCTGTGAATTTGCATGGATTTCACAATATTTCCTGTCGTAATTGGGCTCGCCATTTACCGCGGGCGGTACCACTACAGGCGCGCATGGAGGCTCTGAGGCGCTATGCGGTTGTCAAATCGGAGCAATGTAGCACCATCAGTTTTGTTTAATAAATATTTATTAAAATCAAAATGTTAACATTGAATTTGGGGCAAATTTTTAATTTTGTTAATAGTACGGTTTCCTCGAGAAATATTGTAGAGGGGCAAACAGTCCTAAATTCCCAAAATGTGGTTTTTTGTGGTGCAACATCCATAACCAATAGAGGTTTGCAGGTTGATTTGGTATCTTTATGTTTAAAGCCGAGTGGTTTGAATAAATTACCCCATATTTTGCAAAACCCGATTAGGTTGAAGCCAAATTTCACGTGCATCAATTATTCTCATCGGCTTGTTGGGTGAGGTTATCATCAACAAATCACGACTCGGTGGAGGCAGAGTATGGAAGCTCAATTCAGGATTATTGGTTGTATTACTATTACAACCTTTCACATGACACTTCCTCTTTGGTTTCAGAATTTTTCTGTACATATCAAGAGACTGTTCCATTTTTTATCTTCTGATTGTTTTGGAGCACAAACCACTACAGCTTAAACCGGCTGCGTGAGGTGCCCCTCTGAGCCACCATTTGGGAAAAAATCGCTCATGAATATGCCCATTCAGAGTGCTTATTTTTTATCAATGCCATCTTTCGGTGTCGCCCTAAAGCTTGTTCTCATTCGAGAGATTTCGAGTTCGACTTTTTTCAATTGGAGTTTTTTCTCTCATGTTATTCTGGATACTGAATATATTTACTAACTACAAGAAAATGTATACATGTCTCATGCAGATATTTATGTACATTTACTTGTGACAAGTAAATATACTTGGCAGAAGCAATTTTTTTCTCAGTGTAGCGCCACCCCGGACACAAGCGCCTGGGTTGTTAATCCACTTTCATTATGCCCTTTTTCCTGCCAGATCCAATATTCCTTTTTTCAATTAATTTTTTACAAATATTTTCATTGCTAAAAACAATATGACCGACAAAAATCATTTCCTAATTTATCATCTGTTAAATTTTCACATTGCAATAAATGATTTATGCATGATCTAATTCCTATGCTCACTGAATAAGATTTTAATCATAATTACAATTCAATTTCATCTAGAACACATTTTAGAATGCGAATTTCGGCAATTCAACGTTTGTTAATAATCTGGTAAAAGTGCGTGCCCGCACTGTTATCAATTTTTAGTTTGAGGTTTTTAGAAACAGAAAAATTTTGTGATGAAAAAAAGTTGAAAAAATTTCCTACCGTGCTGAATTATTTATTGAAACAAACTTGAACGAGTTATTTTGCAATAGTATACTGTAATGTGGTTGTTTTTGTGCACGAGTACGTAAAGTTCAAGCGCACACGTGAAGTGAATTTCGAGTGCGTAAAGGGTAAATAAATGGTAGGTTGAAGCGAAATGTGGGTTCCAAAGGAAATTTATGATATTCAAAATTCATTTATTCATGATCTATTGCGAATAAAGTAAAACGAATGCTGAACTTTATTGTTCAGAGTGTAACGAACATTAAAACAAAAAGCTAAAATCGTAAGAAAACTACGGCGCAAGAAGCATTTTTAAGGTAAAAACAGGAAAAAATGAAGTTTTTCGTGGTTATACGGGGGCAAAATCGATCGGGTTCGCGATTTACCCTAGTTCAATGGGTCCCAAGGCCCAGTGAAGACTTTGAAATTTCACCGACGTATACCCTTAAATCTTTTGATCGTCCTTTCAAAGCGTCGTCCGGACCATTAAAAAAATTCAATGGCAATAATTTCTTTTTCGTTCGCAAAAATCTGTTCTCTCTCAGTATATGATAATAAATGCCCCGCCAATTCCTTATTGCTGGAGTTTTCATGTTTTAATTTCTCTGGTGATTATTGCAGCTGAAACCGAATTACACATTAATGCGCAAAAGACTATCCGAGTTTGGAACCGGTGTGAAAACGTGAATGGCACCAAAATGTCATTGGAGATAGCAGTATGCGGACGATGATGCAGCAGGGATTGGTTATGCATATACACTATTTTTGTTATCTTTGGAAATTACAATGAATGAAGAAGTCGAATAAAGAAATGTTGATAATTTTCTTGTTCCAGAATATTATTGCACCCAGTTTCATTAGAATAAGAATCTTTCATAGTGCACTAGAGAAATTTAATAATCATTATCATAAACCGAAAATTACTGAATTTTTAATCACCACAAAAGCATTATCGTACATTAGCAAGATCGGTCTCTTCTCCATTGAAAAAAATTTTTTTTTCACACACCTGCGCGGAAAGTTTGTATTTTAACCCCTGATAAACGGGAGAAAGTGAGTACTTTCCGCTTTAGGGTGGAAAGTATTCACTTCCCTTCCGCTCATTAAGAAGCAAAATACAAACTTTTCTTTCCAAGTGTGTTCAAAAATAGCATGTCTACCTCGGGCGAAAAAACATGATTTTCCGGCCTTGGTGATCAAAATACTATATTCCCAACTAATGAAGTCTTTAGTAGAAATCAAGGAAACATTTGTGATTAACGTTATTTATTTCTAATAAATCATTTTTATACGTAGAAAGAATTCTTGATGTACAATATAAAATAATTTATTCTATAAGTACATGACATTCTCATTTTATACATTCAGTTAACAATATACATCATTCCTCAGAGCGGTAGAAAAAAAAATCAAGCCCGGTCGCGCGCTTCGCGCGCTGCCTCTTTGGGGTATGATCGGTAGGGGTTGGTGGAATTGGGGGTGACCCATTACCGGTCGCACCAATAACTTCCCGACCATTTGTTTTTTCTTACATTAATTTTTGTATTATGTATTTATTCAATCTTTTTCTCACATTTCTTCGAGGAAATACCCATAGAAGAAAATTCGAAAGTTTTATTGAAATAACTAAAAAACCAATGATGGGACTTCGCTCAAAATCGAATTACACTCAAGATACATGATGACGCAGCGATTACACGAAATTGATTCAAATTCCATCTTTATTTCAGATGAAATCGTCGAATTTCAGTGAAAGTAACGTTGTTTGACATTTTCTCATATGTTTTATGCAGATAACTGGAAAACCGCTGAGGCAATCATTTCCATAATCTAATCAGTTCTAAGTTACATGAAGACGCATCGATCAAAAAAAAAAGAAGTTGAATCGGTTCGTTCGTTCCGGAGAAACCGTTGGACAAAATTTCACTCACATACGGTGCTACGCACGCACATACACACACACACACATACATTTCTTCAGAAACGTTTCAGGATGACTCTAGAGTTCACGAAACGTGGACAAATCATCGAAATTCAACATTTCATTTTCGGGGTCATTACAATAACTTCCTCCCTTCGGGTCGGGAAGTTAAAAAACAATAATCACACATTGGAATTGCAATATTTTTTTTGAAGTGAAGGTCTTGCAAATGAAAGAAATTATTACGACCAGGAATAATAGACGATATGCATAAGTTCTGAAATTCGGAGATGCGAAGAAGGTCTAGGTAGCTTAACAACCTTATATTCGCTAGAAAATTTTTTTTAGGTCTTATGTCGAAATACACTATTCCATGCGCGTTTCCTTACCGACATAACCAAACTTTCCATGCGTCTGCCAATTTCTATCAGCATCTTCCGGCATAAACGCTAATCATCACTAAACGGCCCTAAATTAGATGATGAATTATAATACCGAAAAGAACAGCAAGAATGCCGATAAAAAATTGAAAAAAAAGAGAATTAAGGTCACCATCACAACTAAAACTAGAAGACTAAAACCACTTTGATAAGAAAAAAAGTTTCTTGATGAAAAAATCGGTTGATTATTGAAAAAATATTGATTAAATGTGTATTGAAATATTAACGTAGTGACTAAAATTATTCAATAAAGCGTTAAATTGAATAAAACGAAAATTAAATGCTTATAATATTTTCATTTCATGGGTCTCAGTTCTCAGAAATCTCGCACCGCATGAGTGCGTGGTGGGGGTAGGGAAATACAGTCGCATTCTACGAATTCGTTTTCTCTATTCCCCCATGAGTACGACTGTAACGACAGTCTACTGTACGAGAAAAGGGTAGAAAATCTACCAAAATCAAGTCTAGAACTCCTTCAATAATTACTCTTTCTCAAATAACGAGGATTCTCGTTACTTGAATCCCGTGAAGCTCGTCATCAAGTGGTTGAATTCGAAAAAAAATGAAAGAGCTGAGTCGAGGGTTTTTGAAAAAATTTCGAGAAGAGTTCCGGCACTCATTCACTCTGAATTCATAAAGACCCGGTCACGGCTCTTGCATCCCACGCGAAACGATGCCACAGCGGTGGTTCAAAAGGAAAGGCCAGAGATTCAACACACGAATGAGAGCACACAGTGATGAACATCGTCTCATTTTCCTCTCTTTTTTGAATCTTTGCGGTTACCATGAATTTTCCTTTGTTAATTTTACGCTGGGTCGACACAATCAGCAACTTTTATGGCACAACTGACATTATAAAAAAAATTGAGATGCATGGGAACCAGAAAAATTCTGCATTTTATGAAGAAATTTTCACACAATATTTGCGATATCGAATTTGTTCAGTCTTCCGGTTACTGCGGAACCTTTCAAAATGAAAATCTGTGCCTTTCCATGGTATTTCCCTCTCCTAGGATTCCAATAGTAAGTGTTTATGTGGAGCTCATTGCAAATTGCATCGGGGGAGAGCTCATTTGAAGATACGGTAGCACTGGGGAAAAGCTTAACAGCGGGTTGTTGTGTTACCCATAAACCTGCATGATTTATTGGTTACCGTGTTGGTCTGCACCAAATATCCGAAAATATGAGTTGAAATTGTTGGTTCTTTTCACTGGTGCAAATGCAACACTGGAATTTCGATTAAACTCGGACAACTGCTGCTTGTAATTAAGCGGTGAAAGGGTTAAAATTCTGCTCTTTGATTTTTATCGCACAATTGTCAGTTTCGTCAACCATGAAGGTATAATTGTCGCTTCCGAATGGAAGCTTTGTAATTGTTTAAATTTACATTTCATATTTTTTGTGTTATATCGACCCATTATGATCCCAAATGTCCGAAAATGCTATTTTTAAATTCTGTACGTACGTGTGTGTTTATGTGTGTTATGTGTGACAAAGATTTTCGATAATTGTTCGTTAATGAATCTGTTTAAAATTGAGACCGTTTCGCGGTATGGGCCAGTCAGGAATAATCGGGTGAGATCGGGTTTAGAGTTCGAGAGGCCATTGGGGTCGACCGGCCATCGCGGGAGTACGGATTCATCAGGCATAAAGTTCACATCGGCTTTTGGAAGACACGGATCGGTATCAATTCATCACGTATAGGGTATACATCTCGGTATTCACGGTGATCACTATAAAATTGTATCATTCATCAATCGTTATTATCACGGTTATTTCATCTTCAATTATCGTGTCAAATAATGAGTTATCGGTGGAAAATAATCAGTGTCATTTGTGGACAATTATCAAGTAACATTTATGGTGCAAAGAGTGTAAATATCGTTGACTTGAGTGACAATATATAGATTTGCCTTGTGGCTAAAATCTCTTTTATTTCACATCCCGGCTTAATCATCCACTCACTTCCTACTCTCGATTCACCCAACCCTTGGAAAATTATCATCAATCCTTAACAGAATCAATGAAATTAAATCATTTGTCTTTCTCAAATGTAGGTAATGTTGAGCCTTATCCATTGACATTGAGTAAAAATTGAATTCATGCACTAAATTTTCTAAGTTTTAAATTTTTTGTAAAAATGAATAGTCCCACGATAACTAAAAAAAATGTTCTGAATTCACTGAATGAAGGCTTAAAAAATGTGGTCGGATGCCTTTTTAATCAAGTTCAAAGCTGAAGGCGATAGCAATAATCGTTGTATTGATTTATATAAAAATTTGCAAAATTGTTGTATTTTTGAAAATTGGAATTTCGGCGATATCTTGAGATATCATGCTTCAAATGAATTCAATTATAGCTTAAAACAGTTTCAATGCCACACTGTCGAAATTGAACGATAAGTACGATAGCTATATCTGTTGATGTAATTTTTATTATGATTTTTGCAAATTCCAAATTTCCCATCATACATTAATCATAACCGACAATAACGGCCTAAATGAGGCTTATGTAGACGACAAACCCGTGGAATACAGAGCCGATAAAAAATCCAATTTCAATAACTAGGAAACGAACGAAAATAAAAACGGATTGAACGAAAATATAAACACCGAAACGTAAATGGGAAATATAGCTCCTAAAGTAAATGCCATGTAGTTAGGACGAGAATGTCAGCCCGTGAAGCAACAAAAGTGTGAGGGGAGTGATACGACCGCAAAAACACAATTGATTGTATGCAAGAAAGGGATAATAAGAGTAATGATAATCATAACATTCAGCTAAGTTGAAAATCTGACACAATTGTTTTAAAATCAATCTCATTCAATTCAAGAAGATAAAATAAAATAAACAATGAATTGTATACCATAGAAGAAAATGACGTGCAAAATGACCATTCGGAAGCACATTGCTGATTTGTTAGCAAAAATAACTGTACCATATGAAGACGGCATAGTCGACCAGAATAAATTTTGACGTTTCAAAAAATATTTCACCCTCATTTTTTCCTTTGAAATTTTCTCCAGCAGTGCTCGTCACTCCTGGGCGCCTGGTGAACTTCCTCAACACTTCCATTTAAACTCCAATATAACGCAAGGCAGAAAGTTAGTCGGAGCTAACCTTGTGAGCGTCAAAGACCCGTAAGACTCTCTCGGTGATTTGACAAAAGATATTTGTGATTAAGGTAGAATGAAATTGCGTTTACCGTGATCTTGTTAATCTACCAGTTACCCCAGCGTTGGAAGAGGAAAACTTAATTGCGAAGAAGGATTAAATGCTTGACCTACTCCCCACTATCTCGTTTGGAACAAAGGAGTACTTTTTTCTTCTTAATTAAGAGGAAAAAATGATCCATTTATTGCATGGAAAAATCAATTATCCATTTCCATATTATTCTCTTTTAGTATCTATTTACTACTACTCTAGGCTTGCGACAGTGGCTCCTGAAGGAAACATAAGTCAGAAAACATTTCAAACCTCAAATATCTCATGAATATTGACTGAAACTTTGTATCTTCAAATATTCCCAAAACTCCAAGTCAACAATCGAAATGATCAATACCAGTAATTACCATATACTCCTCAGTGTACGTGTACTTTGGCATGGGGACAATGGTGGGATCCACTAGCCGTTCATTAATACTCCTCAACACGGAATGAGCATATCCCATAATTAATATCGCAAATGGACATACAGTCCAACAACATCCAATAGCAACACTCAACCCCCTCCGACAACCGAATGGAGCCATAATTACTTGCTTAACATGTCCCCTTCCCTAGAGTTTCCTATTTCCAATTTTTGTTTTCCTACTGTCGAACAGGGTCATGAGAAAGCCAAACCTGTTACTCATGAATAAACAATAGCCTCGATGCAACATTCGTGGAGTAGAATTTGTAATGGCAATTTGCTATTTCGATGAAGACTATCAATTAGACATCTGCCCATTCGTTAATAACACATCTGTGTACTGCAGGCAAGTTTTAGTCTAGGTCCGGAAGTTGGACAATACGTCATCGTATTCAGT
Organism: Diachasma alloeum; assembly: GCF_001412515.2. Classification (NCBI taxonomy): domain Eukaryota; kingdom Metazoa; phylum Arthropoda; class Insecta; order Hymenoptera; family Braconidae; genus Diachasma; species Diachasma alloeum. The sequence goes on from NW_021680361.1 coordinate 1,010,137, forward strand.
AGGATTCTACAGCTCACTGGGAAAATACCCTTTTTAGAGATGAACAAGAGCGAGTATAAGCCCGTGAATGCATTCAAACTCAACTTAACCATATGGAAATACGCGGGAATTTGGCCGGCTGGAGTAAAAAATAAATCTCTCAGGTGAGGAAATTGTGCTCTGAATTGTCGGTTTTCAAGGAGATTGTCAAGTAAAGATTAGTTTTTGTTTTGGATTACGTATGGAAGCATCGCATTCGGTAGAATTTTCTATTTTAAAAGGTCTCGAGAGTTTTTGCACATTTGAAAGTACAGTAGACTCCCGTTATAGTTGCACTCGTTACAGTGGCATTTCCGCTTATGTAGATTTTTGGTCTCTCGGCCGCTTTCCTCACTCTACTATCCAGGAGCCGTGGAGGAAACACTGCAGCGTTATCTTCGAGGAGCCATTGTTTCTCAATTCCAGGAAAGCCGAAAAATAAAACACTCTCAATATGAATTTTCGCTCATGAAATTCAGATCCTTCTAAACCATCATGGAAAGAGCTTTGTTAGGATCAGGTGAATTAAATAATGAATCAGAATAAAAAAAATAGCAGCAAGATTGCCGATAAAAAAGTTTAAAAAAGAATTAAGATGAATCTTACAACTAAAACTAGAAGACTAGAACCACTTTGATAAAAAAAAAAGTTTCTTGATAAAAACAATCGGTTGATTATAAAAAAAAATTAATTAAGAGTGTATTGAAATGTTAACGTCATAATTAAAATTATTTCATAAAGCGTTAAATTCAATGAACTCAAAATTGAGTTCTTAGTATTTTTATTTTATGGCTCCCAGTTCTCAAAAACTTCACTCCGGTTGAGCACGTGGTGGAGATAGCAAAATATAGTCACATTCTCCGAATTCGCTTCCCCTCTACCCCATGAATGTGACTATAACGGGAGTGCACTGTAAAAGGCTGATCCAATCTCACTGATAAGAATCTTACTATTGAAAATATCCAATCACCGACTTGTTCACAGATACATCTACTACATCTACAACTCAATATCCCCAACAATCTGGTTTGGTTCATTCTTCATCCTCCAATTTATTCACATCCTTATGGTTATAACGGATTTGGAGAAACTCATGCATTCAATATACTTGATGATTTCCTACTGCGCAATGGCCTGTAAATATCATTCAATTCTGTGGTATCGAAGGAGACTCGAGGAACTATTCAATACACTAAATGAACCAATTTTCAAGCCACGGTTGCCATCCCATTTCGATGTTATGAATGAATCCATGAGAATTGCCAGGAGGGATTCAATCATTTTTTTGTCATCGGGCATCTGTGCTACTATCTTTTGGACATTCTGGCCCCTGTTCGATAAGAAATCAGAGGTGAGTTTTTTAGAACAATGGTTTTATTGAGAAGGTCAATCAGTGATCAGTTCATTTGGGAATTCTATCAGGACCAACATCATTTATCAGGTCTTTGTGAAGCTTCCTACCACTGGCCGAAGACCACTTTCGCCACCTGTATTTTATATTACTTTTTAATCATTACCGTATATATCCAAATAAACATTTCTCGATTCAAGTAGATCGCGACTTTATTGAAGTATTTTTTTACTCGATTCATACAAAAAGACTATAATCTACTCTGGCCGAGTTTTCGACTCATTTTGGTGTATAAAAAAATTGTTTTATGTAAATTGATGGTAATTCAGAATCCATTTGATTAAAAAAGGAAAGATACTTGATTCAAGTCGAGCTCTACTTCAAATTGATATGAATTTTATAGTACGATGCGCAGCGCTCCCAGTGAATTCGTCCACCAGTAGGCCTACTACTGGCTGTTTAAGCACTATCAACGTCATAAAATGACGTCGTACTTCAAAATGTTCTCAATAAAAAAAGGTCCCTCAGTAGATAACAAAGAGAATGCTGTTTATGTTTTAGAAATATTTTCATAGAGTAACGAGATATGGATATTTCAATATGTCACAAAGGTACCCCATTTGAACTGAATACTGCGGGTCCGGTTATAGATACAGATGGACCACAATATTCACTCATTACGTAACGAAACGCCAAAGCAGCTTTCAGACCAAAAAAATAGATAAACGTCAAGATCTCGTAAACCTTGTGTCGATGGGTATATATATTTTGAAAGAACTAGATAGGAGATATTCAGACTAATATTTTGAAAAAATATGAAATCGGATGAATAGTTCTCGACAGCTTTTACAGTACAGTTTTATACACAAAGGTAAATATCTCTAGAACTACTCATTCGATATCCTTCAATGACCTTCGAGGGTATTGAAGAGAAGGCTTTTTAAAATGGAAAGTTCCCCTTCCACATTTGGATCTGAGTACTTTTTTTCCCGCTGTTTGGAAAATAATGTTGGGCGTGATAGGGCAAGGTGGAGTGCGTACACACAGACATTGTCTAAAAACATCATATCTCGACGTTTCATGATATTCTGAGTCATTTCCAATTAAAATTAGAGAACCGAAAAATCGACCAATTATAAAGTTTCCAGTCGGAAGCAAAAAAAAATTAGATTGGCCCATTTTTGGCGTGGTCCATTTTGCCACCATCTTTTCTAGAAATAATTTCATGGACAGGTCTTGTTGTTTATTGTCGTTATGTTGTAGATCCTTAGAAAGTTTCTCAATGGATTTACCTTAGGGTAAAGTGATTTTTTCTTTAAGGTGTCCCTTTTACCCCCATCTCCCCTAACAATATCACACAAAAAATATCAATACCCCCGATATCGCGACGAGGGAATGTCGTGTGACGAGGCATATTCATTTATTTTTTATTATTTTTCTACATATTTTTTCCCACTACACACTGCCCCCTAAAAGGTAAATCCTGCCACCGTTGGATACCCCTTCCCTCACTTTTCCCCTCATCGCCCCTCTGCCCCTGCCCCTGGACATCACGAAGACACCAGCCGAAGGAAGACATCAGTTCCGGCCCCACCCGATCAATTGGAGAAGCCATCGCCTCCTGGAAATTCCCCATACTAGACCCCCGAATATTCACCACCAGCAATAATCCCTTGCGAGACATCCCTGGATTGTGGTCATCGTCACCACTCACCCGTGCTGATTGGCCCCGATTGCTCCCGAATTAAAACCCGAAGGACATCGACACCTGACGAACCCCCACGAATCGCGAAGGAAAAGAAGAGACCGTCACTCGTGCATTAGCTGCCCCGTGAGTCGCCACGTGCCCCGAAAGTAGTAATAGTGAATACAGTAAAATTCGCCCGGAAGTATTGGCGGATAAAAAGAGGATTTTCGATACATCGAGCTCATCCCAGCTCTAGTATTGGTGCCCAGGAAACCCCGAGGTGGAAAGGAGGCTCTCCAGGAAAACGCCCTGGTATTTTGAAGGAGTGCAAGGCGCCGGTGGAATTCCACGTGTTCGCCAGAGTGAAGTCCCATCGTGAGTACGAGTTACCCCCCTCATTTTCCCTCTTGTCCCCACAATATTACCCTTCATACCCCCCAACGGTGAGCCTACATTCTTTTGTTTCTTCCCCATTCAGTTATTATTCTTATATTTAGTTGCATTCCCTCGACACGACTAGCTTCTCCCCTTTTTCTGCATTAGAGTCACTCCCCTTTTTACGTGTACAAAAGTTGCCTGGCCTTACCCATAACCCTAGATCCAAGTAAAAGGCATTTCAAACGTCTTACGACGATCTAATCTGTAAATTACTAGAAATATAGATATTTAGTTAATTTTATCCCTCATTTGTCCTCATTATTTAATTGCCCTAAATCCCCCTTTTAGGAAATAATATTAATTAAATATTGAAGGGTCACAGTCGATATAAAATATCGGAAATCGAAGCTCAAAATATAGATATCACGAAGTATCGATGCAGTACGCACATCTCTAACTTCAATCAAATCGGCGACTTGACTTGACCTTTTTTAGGATTATTTCACGATAGGCCATGCCTATGCGACTCAGAAAATCAAAAGACTTCCTTTCATTGATTCGAACTGGTTCATCTAGAATAACCTATCAAAATTGATATTTTTCATAACGTTTAATGACTAGGAAAACCTGATGATGGCCTGATTATTTCCCGTTGAGGGTTCCTCCGCTCCCCTCTATTTTATTTCAAATGAGACTTCCCTCATAATCATCCGATGATTCATCGGATTCCTTAACTTATTCAGAATGCATGTTCTGGCTACAATCATCAAGACAGTTGACCAAGCTACTGTAATAGTACTGTCTTTTCTAAAATAAAAGTCATCCACTTCCACAATGTCAACTACTTATGCAGTGCCTGTTCTCTTTCCAGGAAAATGAGTTAGCTTACAACATGTGGTGTCCACTAGACATATCCAGATCCCCAACATTTGAGCTAGTCTACGCCTATCAGACAATCGCAATAACCTACAACACCATGTTCAACACAATGACGGACACTGTCATCTGTGGACTTCTGAAAATGATGTCTGGACACCTAGATGTTCTGATAGAAGACTACGGTACGATCTTCGAGGATATCTTCATTTGTCCGGGCGAGGAAACACCTCGAACTGTAGCTGGAAAGAAGCTCATGGAATTGGAAAACGTTGCGCAGGAGACTGAGAAACAATCGGAGATGGGTACGAGAATGAAGAAGCGTTTGGTCCAGAAATCATCTAACAACAACAGCAGATTGGAGATACCCCCTGTTATCATCCCTCAAATTTCCCAAGAGGACATGAAAGCGAGAGTATCCACTTGCGTGGAATTCGCCCTCGCCATAGAGAGGTAAATATTTGGGATGAGGATGATCATGCGTTGCAGCAGCATAGTTAACAAGCATTCTTTTGATGCTGGTTATGACCGTGTCTACTGTGAATCCGTGATTTTTTAGAGAATGGCTGTAATTTTTGGCTGTAATATTCAACACTTTGAGGTGTATGTTTTGCTCAATAAACACGTAAATATTGATTTCAGATTTGCAAATGAAATAAAGGACATTTTCCAAGCTGGTATTCTAGTCCAATTCATCGCAAGCTGTTTGATCGTTTGCGCCAGTCTTTTCGCATTGACAATAGTGAGTAGCCAATTAATTCAGGAATTAACCTCTATCAAGCAATAATAATCAAACTCAGAATAAATCCAATTTAATACGTCCAGAAATAACAATGTCTCCGCGAATGACAAGAGCATAAATATCTGTCATTTCCAGGCTAATCCACAAATGTATTTGCATATCTCGTTAACTCCACCATAATTAATGGATCTGCCATTTCTCCAAAGTGCTGCACGAGTCAGTATACCTTCCGCCACATATCACATCATACTTATCCCAATAACATATACTTTGCAGCAGAACAAATATGTTATTATTGGAATTTCATTAATATTTCAGCTGCCTCCAAAGAGCTTTCAGTTTTTCTCCCTCGCGCAGTATCTAGCCTGCATGCTTATACAAATATTTTTGTACTGTTGGCGGGGAAACGAAGTATCGCTAAAAGCAAGTTTCAATGTATCGACTATAACAAGATATCCAATTGAAAATATGTCCTAATAATTCTAGTTTTTTATGTGCAGTTCAGTGACCTGGCCGATGCTATTTACACGTGTGATTGGACATCATGTGATGAAAGATTCCGGCGTTCAATGGATATCATAATGAGTCGATCCCAGAAGCCCGTGATTTTACTAATTGGAGGTCTTTTCAGTTTATCTGTTGAAACTTTCATTTCGGTGAGTGATTTATGAATGAATTTCAAGTTAAATTGAGCATTTAATGTAGGGGATCATGCGCGTTACCGTTTAATCTTATTAAAGTAACTTTTATTAGCTAATGAAATCATATTGAGGGCTAGTTCAAGCTCTATCTCTAGCAAGTACCAAATTTGCGATGGCTCCTACAGGAAATTACGTAATTCAGAAAACATTTCCAAAACCACGTATCTCAGTGAAAATTCAAAAACACGTTATTCAGAAGTTCTGATTAATCTTCGTTTAGTTTCGTCAAAACTATGAATGAAATTTAAACTGCCAATCATTTGCTCCTAAATTGTTGCAGTTTTTCTTGTTGCTTGAGGAAATCATTCATGGTTTCTATGAATCAAGCCTATCAATCTGTTAGGGATCAGGATTAGCTGATGCCTAGTTACCCACTGATACAGAACGCTAATGCCGAAAAACTAATATCGATAACTGGAAAATTTTTCGCAGATATTAATGCATAGAGTGACAAAGAACCAATTAAATAAAATGAATAAGTAGTTTCAAAATGATTCACCTACCCCTTCATTACCCAACTACATGGAAAATTAATGTTAAAAGAAATGGGATGACAGCAATTTATCAATTACTAAATTGATTGAATATTCGCAGAGCCATAAGAGGTTTGATTTTCTAACGAGTGACGACCAGTATGAAATATTCCCCAAACAAAGAATTATATGAAAATATCTGTAGAAACTTTGTCCGAACAATTAAAATGAAAATGATAAAGGTATCGAGCGAATTAGAGGATATTTAATCAGAGTTACTGAGTTAAGTATTTTTGAATTTTCTCTGGGATACTTGGTTTCTATAATCTCCTCTGAGATATAAAGTTTCAGTCAATATTCTTGAGATACTTGAGTTTTAAAATGTGTTCTGAGTTGCGTAGTTTCCTTTAGGAGCCACCGAAATGATTTCCAGTAAAGTCCTATTCGCTTTCCAGATTCTCAAATCAGCATACTCCTTCTTCATGTTCTTCAAAGAAGTTCAAAACATGTCAAACTAATGTTTACAATTAAAAAGTTGATGACAATGCAGATACCAACACTCACATAGAATGTAATGCACCATTATAACGAAATATAATCATATGCAGAGTTGTTCTAATTTAAACAGCAAAGATCGTTAGCTGACAAGGAAAATTCAAGGCATTCTAGCCATGCCCCAGAGGTGTGTGTGTATTCGTCGGTTATACACTACGAATTGTGCCAGGATGAGGGCGCATAGTTAATGCTTCGTGAAATATTTTCTGAATGCTACATTGCCGAGAGGCACATATAAATAATCGTCTGGTGAAGCTGAACCGAATTATTCTTCATTCCTTCCACGCGACATATATTCAATCGGATTCTAAATAAATTCGTCACCTGTGATTTTTGTGATCGTACAGACCTTCTAGTCCATCGAAAACACGGAATGTAAACAAAAATTTAATTAATCTCGCTTCCGAACAGCATTTCGAAAAAACTCGGTTTTGAGTTAAACCGGAGTTCGTTGACTATTCGTAAATTTGAACCGGAACTCGTCCAGTGATTGAGGAAAATCTAGCAGCGAATATTTTACGTCTTTATTGATGTGGATTTCAAAGGATGGAAATTGGATTTTTCTTTACTGATGAGAAAAAACTAATGTGGGCATTTATTTTTCTTAATAACTGCGACTAAGGGATCGTTTGAACAAGATTCTTTGGAAAGGGAATTTCCATCATTTAAATGTAATTTCGTCTAGGATATTTGATCTGAATGTTTTTTTACCCCCCGAGGACAGCCGAGAGGGAGCGGTATAGGCATTTGATCCAAGCTAAAGCAGTACTGTACACTCCCGTTATAGTCGCACTCATGGGGGAATAGGGAAGTGAATTCGCAGAAGGCGACGGTATTTCTGTCCCCCCCCCCCTTCTCACTGGAGCCATAAAATAAAAATACTAAGGATTTAATTTTCGTTTTATTGAATTTAACGCTTTATTGAATAATTTTAATCATCACGGTAACATTTCGTTACACATTTAATCAACTTTTTATTTATAATCAACTGATTTATTTTATCAAGAAACTGTTTTCTTTATCAAAGTGGTTCTCACCTCCTAGTTTTAGTCGAAAATGCAGCTTAATTCTCTTTTTCTAACTTTTTCATCGGCAATCTTGCTGTTATTTTGTTTATTCTGATTCAATCATCTAATTTACCTGATCCCAACAAAACTAGAACCACTCTCCATGACAGTCTAGAGGGAATTGAATTTCATGATCGAAAATTTATATTTAGAGTATTTTATTTTTCGGCTTTCCTGAAATTGCGAGACAATACCTCCTCGGAGATATCGTTAGAGAGTTTACTCCGGGGCCCGTGAGTAGTAGAGTGGGGGAAGCGGCCGAGCGCCAAAAAATCAATATGGGGGGACATGCAACTTTAACGAGTGCAATTCTCACGGAAGTTTACTGTACGTCAATTCCTGTGTCCAGAAGTAATTCAATGAAAAAAAAGTAGAACAATCAATTTTTGGTGAGGCATGTTTTTTCCGTTTTTTGAATTAATTACTTTGGTTTTCTAAAAATATGCATGAAAAAAAATAATTTGTGCGAATAGAACAAATTAAGACTGAATTCCTTAGCCATCAAAAACGAAAATACACTAGTAGCACTGGAATTTCTTTCACATGAATCTGCGGGGACGATTTAAATTAAGAATAATCATCTTGGAAGTAATCGAACGAAAAGGATCATTCTTCGAACCATTCGTCCTTTTTTATGACTAATTAGTCATAGAATAGAATTCAGAACGATAGAGAAGTTGAACGTAAAAGAAACAGAAATGTTACTAACAGAGAAAATTGAAAAATGGCCGTATAAGATTTTAGAAAAGATGAAAAAGAAAAAAACACGAAAAACTGCAACTGGATGAATGTAGCAATAAGGAAAAAACTGATTGAAACCCCCCAACAGAATAGTTGTGTATTGGATATTTAAAACAAAATTTAAAAACACTAAAAATTGACACCGAACACCCCAGACAAAAAAGTTGTAAATTCAAAAGGAAAAAAAACAGAACGAAAACTCAATGAGATATAGGGAATTTCATATTTCGTCAAGCCATATTCATCCACTTTTTAAAATTATATTTATAGAGTTTTGGCTCTCAATTTTTATTTTTCATTTTTTCAAGTCAGTCAACTTGCAACTTTTGTGTTACGGGTTTCGAGTATTCAATTTTTCAGTTATTAGTTTATTCTTCTAGAAATAGGTGATCCATTTTCCACTTTCCCGACTATTCCAATGTTGTGTGTTTACAACCACCATTGGTCAACAGCTGCATCATCCGATGTGGAATGACAAGTCACCAAGTTGTAATGGAACCGGGTGATGTACCTGAATTGCAGTGTAAACGAAGGAGAAGAGCGTAGTAGTATCGCTCCATATTGTGACATGTAACTCCAAACTGCCGCAAAGCATGGCATCCTCTTGAAAACTACTGTAACCTCTCTCAAACTCCGGACCGAAATCTACAGTGCGTGGAGACCCTTAATAAAACTTGAATTAAACGGCTGTGGCTCGGATAATTCACTGGGGTTCGGGATATGAATGTGGCGAGGGGTGGATGCTTGTGTTGCGATTGAGCAGATTACATAGGGTGCGGGACAATTAGTCGAGGGAAATAATCGTTAAATTGTCAACTTTGACTGGCACCATTGTATTGTCAATTTGCAATGGACCAGTGACCAGATTCGATGTTACTAAGCTACAGGGATGTCCCTCTTTGCCCCGACGTTAACCCAGAGGAGGGGTATATGCTTTTGTTAAGAGCTCACGTAATTTCCCATTGGCCTTCTTCGGACATAACTCTACAAGAAATATCACAAAAGAAGAAAATTATAGCATGGTCCTTTGTTTGGTTAACAATCTTAATTCCTCAAAAATTGCAAAATAAAAAATGGTTTTAGAGAACTAACTACCTAAGACGAAAATTCAGTAGTCACCAAACAAAAAAACTGTTGACATCCTAGGTAAATATAGTTAGCGGGCAAAATTCATTCATTTCACATCTAGTATTCAACACCACCTTTAAAATAGTTTGTTGGTGATTGGTATAACCTTAGAATTCGGATATCTTGAAAGGTACTACTTTGGTGTAAAAAAGTAAAAGTCGTGGGTTCTTGAGTGCATTATTCCTGTGGTCCTTTCTTATTATTCAGTAACTCCATCGTACCTTCTTACAAAAATAAAATTTACATTTCGTGTAAGTACATCTTCATTGTGAAGATATCAACTTGTTGGTGAAAAATTCAATGCTCACCAACTTTTGGCCGGACCCATGACAAGGACATGATTGGTGAAGAGTCCCAAAAAAGAAAATACGAAAAAATTATAGATTACGTATACTCGAATTTAATGAATGGGCCTTTGGTGTTGGGTACCATTGACTACTAAACGATTTGCAATCATCCTCTGCTTTCAGAGTTCAATTATGTTTATATGTTCCCGCTAGCTTGAATTTTCATGGCACCTTTGGTATGCTTCTTCAAGAATTTGAGAGGTCTTCGCAGCTAATCGCATTTCAGTAACATCGGGTCAAAAATGTCGTACGATCTGAAGTAATCTAGATATCAGCCTATCGGCCTTTACCCGCGTAAAATCGATCGTAAGGAATTACAGATTCAATTCAATTAATTATCCGAATTATTCCAAATTGAATATAAAACGCAGAATTTGTTACTGCAAGTATCCCCAGAAACAGCTAAAAAACCAACCTTCCAATGCTCTCACGTTGACTTTTCCTGCGAGTCGAAAAAAAAAAATCCTTTGATCACGCACCGAACCTACAGCAGAGCGCGAGCGGGAGCTACCTCAGTCGAAATAATAGTGGGACTACGACAATACAATGGGTCACCAGTAATTCATTGCTTTGTTCCAACCGCGAGAACAAAAGTGCACGTACGCTGGCACTGGGCTGTACTTGAGTAGCACGTAGGAGAGCTTAAAAAATTTCACCATTAACCAATGTCATTTGCGGGGATAGAGTATTAGCCTCGAGTGCTGAAGAAAAGCGCGTTGATACGTATAGTGACTTCACTTTTACTGAATTTAACGATGACTTAACTACTGCATGCGCGAGTTAGACTTTTGCATATGATAAAATGGAGAGTCTTTCTTGCAAAATGTTGGACTCTATTGCTGATTTGCATCAAAAGTTGAAATTGCAGCCGGTGAAGTGGAGATATTACAAAGGAGAGTGATACTTGAACATTCATAATACTAGAGAGTAATATTACGTTTCGTCTCTTGATAGAAATTCAAATTGAGATAATATTATTCAAAAGGTAAATCACTTTTTAGTCATTTATTTTGCATTTTTTGTGAATGTTGTCTTTGAAATGAGAATTCCTTCTCTGGTTTTTTTCTCTCACCAAGAAGATTGTCATCGATGCCTCATTAGCAACTCACATTCCCCACAAAGAACCGCGTTCAGAATTTTTTCATATCTTCCAGAAATATGCTCATAGGATGATGAGCGTCCATAGCTCCGGCGAGACAGTGACAAGGGGACTTTTCATCTCAACGATAAAGTAAGTCTTGTGAAAATTTTTTTGTCTCATATATAACACCACAATGAGTGGCGATGTGAATTTCCACAGGAGCTTCGACATATTCAGCTCGGTGGGTTCTCATTATAGAGAGAAAGATACACAGACGCAATTTGTTGTTGATTCTGGAGTGGCTGGAGATGAGCAAAGGAATGGTTTCAATATGGACTTATGAGAATTCTTAGAAGTGAGCGTTTTCAAAGGAAGTTGTCAATCTGAAGGCTGTCTGATCTTTTTATGAGAATCAGAAATCTAATTTGACTCTGTTTGCTCAGGTGAGTCGATTTAAGAAAGATATTCCGTTAATCACAAAGCACAGGCGATGTAATAATCATCTCTACGACAATGTAAATGATGGAGTGAAACTTGTGGAAAATCTTCTCTGTCTTATAGAGAACACCACAATGAACGAGGTGAATTCACAGAGAAGCTCTGACACCTGCAGTTCGGTGGATTTTCATTATGGAGGAAGAGATACGCAGATGCAACTCGTTGATTCTAGGGTTTTGCGAGATGAGCAAAGGAATGGTTTCAATATGGACTAATGAAAATCCTTGGAAGTGAGCGTTTCCAAAGAATGTTATCAACCTAAATGTTCTCCGATCTTTTTCTGAGAATCAGGAATCTAAATATTCCGACTATTCTATAGTACTATCTAATATAATTTCTTATTATATAGCTGAAACAGTTTTCTCTTCAATGAGAGGACTTCTAATGTAGAACATAATGATCCTTCTCCTCTCTCATATTAACCATCAATTCTCGAAATGGCGATCGCCCTCAACAACCATAATCCAATTTCGAAAATGCGATAATCACGAAGCACCGGAGACGTCAACCTAATCTCCACTACCACACAGAATATCCATACGCACTTCATGCACGTTGAGAGCGCATAATCTTGGAGATCGTGTTCCTCAGTTCATACTCTGTTATCAAGTTAAAACACAAGGCAAACTAACTCTATGTTCACCTGTTGTCCTCTACCGTTGTCTGTTAATCTCTTCAACAACCTTGACAAGTAACCAAAAACTACTCCGGAAAATTGAGGTACATGAGAACTAACGCGAATCACGGTCTCAGTTACTCACCTAAGAGAGCCTGGAAGAGCCTGCTCTTGAAGATTCTAATTACACGCTCGATGGCGAGTCGTAACTGCTTATCCTGAGGCCTTGTAAGCTTGGCACGGTAATCCTCCAGGAGCTCCAATGCTCGATGAGCCTCTGCAATGAAAGAAAAACGAAATTTTCATCAGTTTCCAGGACATTTAGATGCAAAAAATAGTCTGCGATTAATTGATGCGAGAGACAAACTATTCGGGACTTGAAAGTTATCGTTTTTACTCAGACAGTAGATTTCTCTTCACCAAAAAGATCGAATATATGTCGACAAATATTTGTTATCCTCATTTTCACTTTCATATAATAAATCGGTATTCATTGATGCATGGTCAATAAACGGAGCAATCACTCCCTCAAGATGAGTTGATGAAAAAGAAACTGAAAATTCATTAACATAAAAAAAAATTCATAACAACTTGAAGCATCCACTGCGGAAAAAAAACTCGTTACGAAGTTACCTCTGGTATCGATTGGATACTGGCTTGAGATATTTCAGCTGCTTTGAGGGAGGAGACTAGCATCTACTTTCATCCTATTTTTATCACATTCGTCCCCAATAAGCCGATTACGAAGATGAAATACTCCTTGCCGGGAGATGGTACTATGCGAGTTATGAAATTGAATAATGTTGGGTATTGAAGATGTACAGACATCAATTAGAAAGAATGATTAGAAATTTTTGGAAACTCGTCAGACGAGTTATAGGAAGTGAATAATTAGTCAATATTTTGCAGTGCTTAATTCCTAAAAGAATCGAAAATTTTAATGGCAAGGATGCGAGAAAAATCATGCAAAGAAAGTGATGTTGTGAAATTCAATTGAGTTCCTCTTAGTCCCTGCAATTTTTCTCCAATATTCTGTCCAGTGCTCGAAAAAATTCAATTATCCTATGATCAGATTTTCACAAGAAAACTTTCTTCTTCCACCTAAATATTAAAACCCTGAAACCTCTTGGATGAAAATAAAGGAAGAGTCGCAGAGGAAACTTTTCCTATAATTTATGGTCAAACTTCAAACAGTGGTGTGGCTGAAAAGAGAGAAAAGGAATTTTATGTCTCAAAATTTGTCTGTAGTATTCGTAAGAATGGATTTTGTCAGATACCTCTTAAAGCATATATCTCAGTTGCCACCTTCATATAACACTTGAATTGACAAGGCAGGTAGGAATTGACGAAGAAAACAGGACTGGTCAAGCCTTGAACCAAGGCTCATAAATGCTGGTGAGGGCTGGCATCCAAGCTTGGATCAGACCTCATTGAGCCCTGAAATGATAACCACGTTCTCAGGCTGGGTGACGAGGCTTTAACGCGGCCTGGGAAGAAGGGTTCATTCAAGCTTCGAAATACCAAATATAATTGTTTTTCAAAATATTATCTCATTATTTATGTTTATTAGTATTATTTAACGATTGCTGATTATCCCATAATGTCCAGTATCAATAGGAATGAAAAGAAAAAAGTTGCACCCGCCGGAGTTCGATCCTAAGTGTTTCTGATCTCTAGTCCGATACCTTATCCACTTGGCCATTCAGACAATTGTTGAAATGTAGAATTTCATTTTGGTATATGAAGTACTGGGCGTGTAATGTATTTGTTTTTCTGCTTCAACCATTAACAACTGTTTTTTTTGTATTCCAATATATCAATGGATCAAAAACTAATTAATTCATTTTTTTAACGAAATTTGGGAAACCTCTCTGGCCAAGGGCTGCGGCAAGCCTTGTCCAGACCTAGCTCAATTGGTTTGACGGGAGGTCACGGTAATGCCTAGTGACTAGATAGAGAGACTTTTCTTCGTTGATAAATATGAAATTATTGACGAGGAAGGTAACAATTGGTTGGAAAGTAACCTTGGTTGAGCCTTGAGTGAGTTTTTCCGTATTCAGCATCAATACTCCAAGCCTGAACTAAGCCTGAATTAAGGCTCCCCAAAAGCCCCATCTATCACCCTCATTTCAGGCTGAAGCGAAGGCTAAGATCAAGCCTGCTCCAGGCTTGTGTCACTGAGCCTCGCCAAACCAAGGCTCGTACAAGCTTGTTCCCATTATCAGCCTATTCAATTCCCACTTTGGAAGCTGATGTTGTTACTAATGTAGCTACTGGAAGTGATTCAACGTCAAATTCATCATCCTTATATATTTTAATCGCCTTTATACACGGAGCTGACTAAATATGTTCTCAACAGAACAATGGGGCACCTCTGCAAATGAATCTGAGGAAATTAAGAGAATAAGATCCATTCTCACTGAGATCGATGATAGACAGGGTGAATTGCGACATAATGTTCCAATGCATCTGTTATCAAGGCCAATTGAATGTTCACGTTAGTCGTGAAGGCAAGACTCTTTCAAACACTTCTACAACACTAAATCTGAGTTGCAATACGCCTGAGAATACGTAAGGTGTACATCACCGGAGTGATGTTCTTACCAATTGGGCTAATGGGGGACCACATTCACCATTAAATTGAGCATATATATTACAATCGTCTTCATACACGGAGCTAACCAAATATATTCTGACCAGAATAATGGGGCACCTCTGCAAATACATCTGAGACAGGAAATTAAGAGAATATAATCCATTCTCACTGACATCGATGATAGAGAGGGTGAATTGCGAGATAATTTGCTGATGCATCTGTCATCAAAGCAAATTTAATATTCACTGCAGTCGTGAAGGTAAAACTCTTTCAGGCACCTCTACAATATTGAATCTGAATTGGAATACGCCTTAGTATTTTCAACCGAATTAATTGCATTACTAGGAGTCATCGCATTCACCATCAAATTGATCATCTTTGCATATTTCACCCCTATACACGGAGTTGACAAAAGATGCTATCCATAAAGCAATAGGGTACCTCAGAAAATGCATCTAAGAGAGGAAATTGAGAACTAATTCCGTTTCTAAACCGAAACCAATTCAATGTTCGCCGAATATGCATGTTTTCCAACATCAAACGCTCCTTAAGTATTTTACAAAGGGCAGAAAACAAAACGAGTGAAAATAGAATGAAAAAGTCAACACATAATGAAGGAAGTGGTTCAAGAATGTCAGGAAACACCCAGCCAATGCACAAGGCAGGAATCCGTCTGTCCCACTCAAATTCCTTTCACATTTTCTTTCCCCATAAAAGCACCTTGATAACGGTGATCGTAACACATTCACTCTATGGCTACGATCAAACATGAGCGTTTTAGATCATAAAGTCAGCGACAAACGAGCTGCGAATACTCGTCACCGAGGTCCAAGAAAAATTATGATTATGACATCGACTCGTTAATAACATCTTCAAAACAATGGACGATTACAGCCGCTCGTAGAAGGTAACTTTAGATTCAAGTTCGATCAATACATCTTATCGCCTCAAGTGCTTCCAGTTCACTAACCACTGATCTTTCTACTACCAATCCCCTGAAACATCCGGGGATGTTCCCCCTTCCCGAATATGGGAGGGGAAGAAACATGTGATCGACGAGCTAAGCATGTGAAGAACGGTAGGTATCGATTAACCCGATAATTCTTTGTTCCGAGATGTTTATCATGGGGAGTACTAGGTAACTGAAACGATCATTAACAGTGTTACGGATTGGTTATTCAATCCTCTGGGAGATAAAATTATGAGGCGTAGAATGAACATTATTGAATATATTGGAGTCTTTTTGTGAACATATTTGCTTTTCTTGTGATTGTATATTGGCGGGCAGGAGTTCCTAAAAATTGCTGAAGGTGTTTTATTAAAACGCTTGAAAAAATTAAGAATAATGCAAAAAATATTAACAATCTGGAAAGAGTTTTTTTGGAAAAATCTTCTGGAGATTTTTATACATCAGAATATTGTATTGCACAGAAGACATCATTATTTTCTGATAAAAAAACATTTCATAGCGGAGTTTCGGTTTCCAGGGCAGAAGACTCTTAACCGAAAGATCGCTTGATGGGACCAAAGCGGATACGGGGCTTACGTTATTACTTTGTAGGTCGTATATCATGAAAAGTCACCTATGATCTCGGCAAAAGGACCAGAAGATACTTAGCGCGGAAAAATTCGAAGTGCAGGAGTACAAGGTACCTTAGGGTTGTTACCTGAAGATTGCTTTCACATCTTCCTCCACCCTTAGAAACGCCTGGGACATAGTAACTTAAACATACATATTCAGTCGACGTGTACGACTGAACATGAGCGTTACTTCAAGACGAACAGCAAATAAAGCGAAAATAACCTCGGCAGCCGGGTCCCAGAAGAAGTACTGGCGATTGTATCGACTTCGTAATGACGCCAACGATGAACGGAGTTATGAAGCTGTTTCTTCTTGTCGATATGTGCTAGTGATGGCGTCTTTATCGTTCAATCAATTTTATCTGCCGAATTGATATTGAGTCGTTCCTGAAAGGATTGAAATCGAAGAAACTGGAACGGAGGTTTCGCCAATACTAGCAAGTGTTCGTCCGAATTTGGCACCTTGGCTAGTGGATTTGAAAGTGATAACATAAATGTAGAGCTAATTTACGAGTGTCGCGCTAGTGTTGGACCAAAGTCGGTTGGAAAGCGTCGGCCCAATCCTGGACAACTTGCGCGTTTAAAGCTTAAGCAGCCAGTATTACGTCAATGTTATGCCAAGATTGTATAATGAAAACCGAAATATGATGTAATGATACCAACGATGAACGTAGTTATGAAGTTGTTTTTTCTTGTCGAAGCGTTCTAGTGATACCGTCGCTACCGCTCAATCAATTTCGTCTGCCGAATTGATATTGATTCGTCCCTGCAAGGATTGGAATGGAAGAAACTGGAATGGCGGTTTCGCCAGCACTGGCGAGTGTTGGTTGGAATTTTGGCTAGTGAATTTGGAAGCAATACCATAAGAGCAAGCCTTATTCCTAAGTGTCGGGCCAGTGTTGGCTCAAAGTGGGTTGAAAAGCGTCGGTTCAAGCCTGGACCAAAACTGATTCGTTTAAAAATAAGGCAGCCAGTATTACGCCAATGTCATTCCAAGGTTGAATAAAGTAAAGCAAATAATTTCTAGTCTCAAGAGATCAGACTGATAAAGAAAACAATTGTCATTCTTACAGAAACTCATTGAGAACATATGTACATAACGTAGAGGCAACCTGGAGCAACATATCCAATCATCTCGAGTGCTGCAAGCTCAATCCACCTAGCTGACCCACGAAGCTCCCTGTCGTCAATCATTTGGTCAGTAGATGCTTTAGTTTCTTGGCACTTCAACCGATGGAGTGGGTGATCGTGAATCTAAGCACGCGCTGAAGAACGAGAGCTGTCGAATGAGCCAATAATTCTTTGGTCAGAGTCATTTATAATCCGGGCGTGCTTGGTGAATGAAACGATCGTTAACGCGATTATCGGTTCATGTTGGTCGACTATAAGCGAAAAGAGGTGTGAAGTAAGAGATATATGACCATTTCCAATAATCTCATTATAGTGTGTCGACGATTTCGAATCCTTATTTGGAGCTTTGATAATGATCCGAGTCCATTTTTTGCTCAATCTAGAGAAAGCATTATTCTAAATAATTGTTGCCTTTTTCCATCCTTTTTAACATTAGTGTATTTCTTATAACTAGACTCTCATATTTATGTAGATATTACGACCACTCTCCATGCCAACTCAGCAGAAAATTGACGCTTATCTCGCAATAACCTTGGTATGTTTTTCCTGGTGAAAATTAGGAAGTTATACACAAGGTAACCCTTAACGAGTCCTTTTCCAAATCCTCCAACATGAGAGGCTGAGGTGAATTAGTAGTCACGAGATCGTTAATGTCTACTAGAGAACCGGAGACTTAACCGCGGTAATAAAACCTGGTTGACTTGGCTGGCGTAACTCATACAATTCTCTCATATCTATTAATTTTTTATTTCCATTACGAAATTCCTGTTCGGGGAACTTCAGCAAATATTCAATTGTCGGACGTTTTCGGGAAAATCATTGGGTACCAGATGCCAATAGTTTTGCCGGAGATCCATTGGAGATGTCCACTTTAAGCGGTCAACGATCGACCACTTGGAGGAACGACAATCCTCGACTCGTCCGCTTTAGCTAACACTTTCCGCCTCCACTTTTGGTAATACGGCGAGACTCAATAGCTGCCTATATCCAACATAATGTCATATATCGATGACTGAATCAGCTTCCGTAATGTCAGGAAAATCTAGTGTTTCCAGTGTTGGAGAAAGCCAAGATTTAAATATACAAAATTATTGCAGCTAGACTTTTGTAGATATTATTGGAGTTTTAGAATAAGTTGGTGAATGAATAGTAAACAGGCAAAATGAATTTTTTACTCCAAATTGAAATTGAAATTGAAATTAATTCTGGATAATTAACGAGTTTATCCCAGTGAGAGACGCATGAAACACTGCTTAGAAAGCAAATAGAGACTCAAAATAACCACCTAAAATCTTGGAAAGCTCTAAATTCAACCTCGATTAATACACTCAGATTTGCATCACTCTGAGCATTATCCAGGACCACTACGAGCCCAACACACCAACCATCGTGTCCTACGTCATGCAGATTGACAATTAGAATCTGAAAATTCCTCCTCCCTGGAATTATATTTAAATTAAATTCAAATATTAATGTGTATAAAAACAATTACAAATAAATTACTGACGGTGCGCATCAACGATCTACATAGTTTCAGCCTATAGTCCGTGTATGTGTCATTGTCATATTCCATACAACCGACAGGAGATTTAATTACACCTCTATCTCTGAGGAATTCAATCATGGATTGATGTCTTCGACAAAGGTTTTACAAATTTTCCAGTATCATGATGGCTGGATATATTCGAGCAAAAATAATAACAATACACCGCAAGCAGCAGTATCACTTTATATGCTCAAATTCATAGAATCTCCAATACTCAAGTTGGATACTTAAAATTCATCAGAAAATGCATCAATAATACAGAAAAATGTACCGACGGTGGTGGCTGTGCGGTTAGAGTGTAGGATTGACATGTGAGAGACCCTGGTTCGATTCCTGGGTGGGGAGTTAAAATTTGTGACACTCTAAAGCTCACGGTTTCATTTGTAAAGCGGGAGTCTCGCAAGAGACGACTGTACCTGGGCAGGTTTTTCCCTTGTCCTTCAGCGAATGCGGTACGGGGGGTTGGAGGGTGGGAAGGGAACATTTCAGTAGTAAAAACCCGAAAGGGTATACGGAAGAAAAAAAAAATTTCTACAGAAAAATGTGTCGAATTTGATAATTATTTAAATTTATAATCATTGGTTGGAGTAGTTGTATGCGTTGATTACCGAATTAATCAGGCTGAAAGATCACTCTACGTGATTCATCAAAAGGACCGATGACCCTAGATACCGATTTGAGTAAATAGTGTACCCAGAATGAGCCGACAAAGGGTCTGATCAGAACCTAACATTTAAAAAAATTTCAACAATCCCCTTTCCCCCATAATCCCTAGAATCCAAGTAACTCCCCCAGTACGGTGTTAAAAATCACCCTCGACGTTGACATATGCAAGTAATTCTTTTCAGGTAGTAGAAAGGATGAAAAAAATCTCCGGTCTCTTGAGCACTCCAACAATACACAACAAAACCGGACATGAAATATCGAGGTAACTGCAGTGGCAAGAGTACTGCTGTACTCAGCGGACATTCTCCCTCCGAAACTTCTGTTTCAACTTCTTTATACTCTTGTTGAAAACTCTACCATCATCTCACACTTTATCCCTCTGCTAATATGTCGTACATTATATCCCCTGTGTAAAAGCATCTGATAATCGTAGGCACTTAGGAAGCTACAACCGGGTCAGTAGTTCTGGATCAGTCAGACAGGCATATATCATCCTGCCTCTCTGGGCAAATGTTTATCAAGACGAATGAGCGAAAGGAAGGACTTATCTTCGTGAATGCATGATGACGTGCAAAATATTATTATTAAATTTTTATATATTCAGGGAGATGGAAATCTAATACCCGAAGTCCAGATGTTTCAGAGGCACTCCTTGAGATGCCGTGACATTCCTCACCTCTTCTTTACTCCCGGAGTGAGATGCAACGACTCTTCGGACAGATGTTATGAGAAAAGAAAAATGTTCCTCATGATCTATATTAGTTACTGAAAACTAAATGTTGCCCTCTCGGTTAATTTTCCGTTTCAAGCATATGAGGCGTATGGTTTTATACGCGGTTTGAAATATAATTTTAATGATTTATTCTGCTTATTGAAACGCTGATTGTTACTGAAATGCGAGAGAAAGTGGTCTCAGGACGACTTTCCGGAGAAAGTCGTTTGACTGTATCGAACATCAGTGACAATGCCACGACAATGTTAGTGGCAAAAACAGAAAAACAGTGAGTCTATCTGAGAATTTTGGGGGTTGAAGAGTCCCTGAAACCCCCTGATTCGGCAGAGGACGATTGGATGCCGAACTGGACTGTCAAGCCCAGTAATTCCTAATCCTTAGCACTGTGTAACCCGAACCTGTTAATAATATTTGACCTTATATATTTATTCCGGTGAAAATCAGTCGTTATATCTATCTTCAAATTATCAACTGGTTTTTCACTAGAAAACCCACCTACGTCCTACCCTCATCCTTGGACCCTGACAGGACCTCTGACCGAACTCCCTGTAAGCTCACGAGCAGCCAAAACATCGCCGAGGTTTGCGACTGACGGCCTCAGTCGTTAATAAAGTAATAATAACTGTGGAAAGACTCAAACGTCGCAACCATAAAGCTTGAATTTGAACAATCGTAAATCGGGTCACAATGTAATCAAGAATGGCCATGACATATTTTGAGAAGTGTAATATAACCAATGAAACAATGCCAAATTATCTCCATTGAATATATCATTCTCCCTCTTCCGGACGAGGAGAATGCCAGATCTTCAAGAAAAGGAGGAGAGGGTGAGAAGGTCGGCTAAGATAAATATTCGGAATGGCGATGGTTTCTGCATTCAAAAATGGATGCTTCCTACGGTCTGGGCGCAATTTCAAACCCTAAATCGTGGTTGGAAGCACCATACTTCCAACTCGTGTACTTTCTTCATTAACGACTGTTTCTGGTATCTGCACTGACGGAGGGGGTGTGGGGGCTCCATTTATTTATGTCACTGCGTTTGGCTATCAAATGGAGGGAGGTTGCATTGACAAACGTGGCGCCAACAAATTTCCATCAATGATTTAGAGGTTTTTTTCCAGATTTTTCATCTGTGAGTTTTAGCTCTTTGCAGGAAATTTGGGGCTATAAATTGTAGTTGTAATCAAAATCGATTAATAGGATTGGTTTATTTTTGGAACTGAGTACGATCTGTGAGTGGAACTGGAAACACGGGGGGAAGCTGTGTCGAGTGTCGGCCCAGCTCTAGGCCCTGCTACATTACTAAGTGTTAGTTTCGCCCTGTGCAGTACTTGGATACAGATGGTTGGTCCTATTTTGAGCAAAGCTAGGTTGTCTAGCGTTGGCGTAATATTGGGTGCAGCTTGGCTGCCAAGTGTTGGTCCAGCATCAGACGAAGCTTGGCTGACAAGTGTTGGCCTAGGATTAGGAGGGATTAAGTCAAGCTAAGCATAAACTTCAAATATCGGCCCAGCGTTGGACGAAGCTTGGCTACATGTCTGAGTCAATATTTATACACTTGAAGTAGAGTAACCAGTATTGCATTGCGATTTTGACAGAACGGCATTAGAGACAGATGAGGAATGAAGAAAAGCCCGTTCCATAGTCCATTCATGAAATACCGGACCCTCCCAATGTAGCCCACGAGTTCCCTTTCCGGTCCTTCTGGTCACCAACGATATAATTAAATTCGTTGAAATCGAGTTCTCACCGGAAATTTCAGCGAAATTTCACCCGCAATACATTAAAAATTCTCTGCACATTGCATGTGATGAAATTGTTCAATTTTATCACCACTCGTATAATTACTATTTGCAACTCTATCTATCGTGTAAGATACGACTAGAGAACATTGAACATGTCTCTCAGTCCTAAAAATGAAAAAATGAAGAAAGAATGGAAACTGTTGGACTTTCATATCGCGTACATGTTGAAATGCTGGGGATAGATAATTTTTATTCCACACGGCATTCGCCCAGGGTGGTGAAGCGACCTAGTCCGTGAGAGATTTTATATTCAAACGCCGATGTAATGTCATCGAGAAAACAGGGGAGGGTACGACCGAATAACGCCATGTGATCCTGGTAAATTTGTCTGAATTTTCATTGTGAAAAAATGAATGAAAGAAGTATAAAAATTTCAACAGCCTATTCTTATCACTCAGTCGATTGGTTCAGCAATGGCACGTTTCACGGGTTGCAGTTCAATTGCCAACTTTACATCACAATTTTATAGCAGCGACATGTAGTAGTTGATTGGATAACGGCGTGACACTGTGACATGTAGCAACTCTTTGAAACGATTAATCTTCGACAAAAGATTGGCTTCGACAAAGTAACAATATTTTTTCATTCACAAGCTTTTCCATTATTCGAGCTTTGAATAATGGAAAAGCTTGTTCAAGAAAGCATAAGTGGGGACATACCTCAGGAATGCTTCATTTGACTTCGAATGACTTCGCACTACAACATCTCCAGCGCTGAAAATTCAACAAGTGGAAAACTTTGAAGCTCTTTCGAAGCTTGTTGGACTTTACCGCGTAATTTTTGATGATATCGCAAAGACGATTCCAATTACTTAATCATTCGCATAATTGAAATAGTGCAAATTGGAATGGCGAAAGAACCAACATTTCGGAGATTTGCATAAGGAATTTTAGATAAGTTATTTCAGTACTAGCGCCACCGTGTCCATCAACCATGATGTTACTGCCATTTTTGTATTTTTTTGTCAAACAAAATATCAAAATTCTTCATCATTCTTATTGTACTGGGTATTAAGATTAATGCAAACAATGCATCTCTGTTCATTTCCTGTTCAACTTCGATTCTCATTCGAGTTTTCATTCACTATTCTCGATGCTTCTTCTTTACATTAAAGGATACGGAGTAACTATTTGCAGCAGAGGAGGATATCCATGTGAGCCCTCCCTTTCCACGCTCGAACGTATCTTTCCCAACAACAACTCCTGTCACGAAAACGTCCATGGCTGGTGCAAACATCCACTCGGTAAAGAATATGGGCGTACTGAAATATTTGATCAAGGGTTAATATTAACAATGCATTAGATAAAGTTAAATCTTCATTCAATGATTCATAACTCATGTGATAATAACTTTCAGATAGGAGTAAAATCCATTGAGCTTCTAAACATTGGAAATGACCGTTCATCTTTTTTCATCATATTTCGACTGGAATCATCTAAGTCGATGACGGAATCGTGTCCTTGAATGTGGATTTGTCAGTGCTATGGCAGATGCCATGCATCGCGGAAGCTTTTCGATTGCTGGGTTTTCAAAGCCTTATCCGATTGTTATTAATTCACGTCAGTACCATCAATCCCACATGCTTCCACTACTTTTTCTTCCTGTAATCCTCAGAGCATCACACGTGAAATATCGCAATAAAGGTCAAACATACTTTTCCGATGAATGATATGACATTTAATAGCTCTCGCGCTACTATTACAAGCGTTTTTTTTCCAACTGATTCATTCAGCCTCATTATTTTCAGTTGAAGGATTTCAGAAAAATAAAATCTGGAAAATTTCCGTCAAGATTGTGTTGAACACTGATTTCTTCAAGAGTTCGGAGCAGTCACCAGCAGGTTCCATGCCAATCAATTGATTACTCCATCAATTGTATATGTTCGTAAAAAATTAAATTGCGGGCTTATTCCACAGCCCCCATGGGCCATAGTTTCTAACAGTTTCATTTACCAACGCGACCTGCAACTTTATAGTTTTTGCCTCATAAACTTGATTGAATTATAACGCCCGACGTACGTGGGAACCGCCCCAGTTTTTGAAAAACTTCAGTAGTAATATTAGCAATTTCTGTGCAGTACTGCAATTTTCTCGCTCTCAAATTGAAAATTTACTCAACAACTTGATCCTTCATTTACATTGACCCAGTAACATCAAAGAGTTGAGGAAGTGTACTCTGTCAATTACTAAACGAAGGGAATTACTTCAGTCTAAATGTACGTTCAGGGCCAAGACGAAAACACCTCCTCCATCATGACGAAGTGAAGTACCTTGAAAAGGGTATAATCGCACATCACTCATGTAATTCACCTCTTTCAGTGTGATGAAGAAATAATGGCAATCTCAAGCGGGAAACCGAGAATACGATCCTAACATCAGTTTCGATGGAACAACACATCATTTACTGCTATCTAATTTCATCAATAGATTGCGAAGAGGAAGAATAATCAATCAAATGAAACCGTGAATGCTCATTTTCCTGAAGGGTTAATTTCACTCGCCATCATCTTCAATCGAACGGGTGAAAGTTTCTTTCTCCATTAACGGACGATCCGCCAAATTCTATTAGACTCAAATTGAGTTGGACAAATTATGAAAACTCAGGAAGGAGTTAAAATTTTCTTCTGTCCCTCATCTGACAGCAATCGATATTGCTCATGCGCTATACGACAAAACCATGGCATTCCATGCTTGCTCCACGCTGTATCGCATTTTAACGTAGACGGGTGACGTTTTTTTTCATAAATCCCGCGTAATTCCGTTAACTAGCTCTCGTGGAGTCAATGCATCTGTCTGACGATTCACGATTCGCTTCAGATACCTTCCGACAATTTAAACGTTTGTACGACATTGCAAGTGTTGATCTTGGGAGCATTCCCCAGATTTCGAGACTCCTGGTATTCAGTCGCAGAAATGGATCGGAGATTCACTCTCAGGAATGCTTCCTATTTTCGATTCGGGGTAGAAAGATTGTGAACAATTCGAACAACACTGCGATGTGCTACGGATTGAAATAAATGTTCTATTCTTGATTGACATAGAAGATCAGGTTTCCGTGCTTTAGATTGAACTTAATCAGGTTCCAAAAATGTTGTCCCAATCAGGATCAGCGGTGTTTAATCATTGCCTGGTTAGTATACCTATTGCCTGAACATTTTTATCCGAGTGAAAATTCAAATCAGGCTAGAGTCAGGAACTAATCTATAAAACGTGATGTCGATCAGTTTAGGATCAGAAATGGAACGCTTGTTTGGAGCTCAGTCTCATCCAAAAGTTAGGATCCAAACGCCATTTGACCCATCAGAATAGGATCGGAATTAACTGCGCAATCTAGATCCAGCTACTCTGTTCAGAATCTTACCACATGGTGATACAAAAGTCTAATCAAGAACCGGACTTGTCAAAGTCTGGTCTATATTTAAATGCCGGCTTTGACATTTCTACTCGAAACACCTGATAAATATCCATATCAAAATCGTCTATCAACGCAGCTCCTCGATGATACACGGTATCATCATTACAGTCAACACTTTCAATTAAAAATACTTAATCCCAAACGATTTTAAATTAATTAATCCATTGAATAATTGTAATCACATCAGCAATACCTCCCCTTTCCCCAAAAATAACGCGTTGCAGTAACGTAAAAGAAAGAGAATTGGAACAAATCAACAGGACTTACGGTAACGCTCCAGGTAAAGAACAGTCGGGAGATAACAGCACATGCCATTCTCGGCATGTACGTGAGCGTACATTTTCTGACGGCTTGTTCGTGTCAAGTCAATCCCTGAGTTCTTCTCTTCTTGTACTCATCAAGTTTTCATTGGAAACGACAAGCACGTCATTTTCTTTCTCTTTATCAAGATCATACCAACACACACAAACACACCCACCTACACGTAGAATCAAGAATGTAAAGAGCCAGACGGAACAAGCGTGACCGACTTCCGCCTATCCAATTCCACCGAGAGGGGATCAGGATAATTCTCCAAAATGGGGTATGTCACAGATTTTCACATAACAATTCCACAAACACTAGAAACCACGTCAAATAATAAATCTAGTTGTTCACCGGCCATTGCAATGGTGTTTCATTGTTTCAATTCACCACTAGGTACCAAAACATTTCATCCCTGTGGACAACACTTTGATGGATAAATAGTGGATGCATGGTCACCAATGCGTTAACACACCAAGTCTCCCAGTTTTTGAGTGAGTATCCATAGTAATTCATGGTGACGAAGGAATCCTCATTGACAGAATGATTAAAATCACTCAGACACTCTGATTTTCCAGGCTAAAGGTAATTGATTAAGCATTCCATTTATTCCAAATTTGTCAGCAAATGGAAATCATTTGACTTTTGGTTAAATGCTTTCAGTTAACCGCACAGTCATCAGAATTGATGAACAGCTGTAGACAATCAGAAATCTCTCATTTCAATAAATCAATAATCCCGTAATACTGTCATACTGAATCCCAGATTATAATTGCCGCCATTAATTGTCGAGATTGGTGTTTGAAATTCATCAATCAATCCAGACAATATTCATTCATGAAACTATTGATAATCCTAGAAGGTTTCTGAATCCTTCACAAAACACACAACACGATGTTAACCATCAAATTTGGTCGAATTACGTGAAAAGTTTTCAGTGAAAAGCTGGAGAGAATTCCAATGAGGTACGTATGCACATTGACAAAAGCTGAGAAATGAGAGTGTCAAGTTTCCACATGTGTTGATGTATTATTTTGATCATCTGGTGCAACTCACAGCACGTAACGAGGATAAAGTGAGTAGACAACTGTGCAGTGCGACTGGTACCCGCTTACTGGCAGGCATTCGCCCCTTTTCACCCCCAACGACCTAGCAGCATCCATGACCCCTCACGGCCCACCCTCCATCATCCCAGTTTTCCCACCACCAACCAACCCCCTTGCCTCCTCCCTCCGCTGTCCGCTGTCTCTCTGCTCCTTCCGAATCATCTGCCTTCGCATGCTACTACCTTGCCAATCTCATATATATGGTCGTAATTTTTCCTTTTTTTCACACCACTTTTATTATACTTTGTACTTTATTGCTTTTCAGGCACGAAGCTTTCTGCATAAAGTTATTCTCACGCGGGATGCGGGAATCCTTGCATTGGAAAACCAAACAGATATTTCAGTGTTGGTATGCTGCGACCTAGCGCTAAGGACCTTCAAATTTTTTCCCCTATTTTTTAATTGAAGTCACAACCCCTGTGTCTGTCCCCCACTCTCCGCTGTCGCTCTACTCCTTCTGAATCGTCCGCCTCTGCAAGCTATTACTTGTCAATCTTATGTATATGATCGTAATTTTTACTTTTTTCACATCACTTTTATTATACTTTGCACTTTATTGCTTTTCAGGTATGTGGCTTCCCGCATCCCGTTTTTCTCACGCGGAATCCGAGAATCCTTCCATTGGAAAACAAAACAGATATTTCACTGTTGGTATAGTGCGACTTAGCACTAATGAACCCCAGATTTTGTCACGTTTTTCAATTGGAGTTTGCCTTGCCAATCTCATATATATAATCGTTATTTTCCCTTTTTTTCACACCACTTTTATTATACTTTGAACTCTACTGCTATTTAGGCATGATGCTTCCGGCATAAAGTTATTCTCGTGCGGGATCTGGGAATTCTTCCATTGGAAAACAAAACAGATATTTCAGGGTTGGTATACTTTGACCCAGCACTAATAGCCTTCAGGTTTTTTTCCCCGTATTTTTTAATTGAACTCTCCCTAGTCAGGGGGCCAGAAGACGGGATTATCTGCATCCGTTTTCAGAGGTAGAGATTTTACTTTTTTCTTCGTCGATCGGTAACGAGGATTTTCTGGATGACGGAAACTAGTGAGTGAAGAAAATTCAGGAGAATGAGAGGTTTTGGAGTGGAAAAATGACTGGAAGTTCATTGTTTTCAGTTTTAGGGACGCGATATGGGTATCGAATCTTTTCGAAATGATGAGTTTTACAGATTGATATTGTTTCTGAGGTACGAATGATGGATTACAATTTTTCGTTTTTTAAGATGAGACTTGATGTTTCGTTCACTGATGTTTTTGTGATTTTCTATTTGAGTTTCCGAATGGAAGTTTTGTATTCGTCTATTTTAACTATCTTCTAATTCTACTTGGAAATTATGTAGAATGTCATGAATCGTGAAGACATGATCGTTTTAAAAAATGTGTGTGTATGTCCGTATGTATGTGCGAATTTTTCAGAATTTTTTTATAAATCTTCGCGAAAAAAGGAGTAATGTTTGAGCTAAAAATATGAAATTGTGTAGAGTAATTGGCATTGCTTGGGAGAATATCTGGGCGCAATTTTACCTCAATCGGTCAAGCTGTTTTTGGGATATAGCAATTCCGCAAAAATATTTTTCCCTTAATATCTCAAAAACTACGCGACTGAATTGAATTTTTTCGACGTCAGAATATTCTTTCTCATAATATCCATCAAAACAAGTCATCATTTCTTCACTTCACCAGGGACAACTTGGTACTAATTAGCATTTTTTATTTTTCTGATAAAATGGATGTATAGACGATAATTCTCAAAAAAATGGAGATGGGAAGTTGAAATTTGATATAGTGGTAGCTCTCGTGATATTACATAAGAGAATTTCGGATGGGCGGAGTCGGATAATTAGTTTAGGAGATCTTCAACTTTTTGTGAAAAACTGTTTTGCTCAATATCTCCGAAACTACTGGTCCAATTCCATTTTTCTTTTTTTTTTAATACTCAGCTTGCTGTCGCCTATTAAGATCGATCAAAATATGAACCGTTGATATCAAGTTTTCACGACATTTGCGTTTTTACCATTTTGTCATTTCAGAGTGAATTTAACGTTCCATAATACGTGTAAAAGTGGGAATGAACATCCAAAATTCTGGCTACTAGTCGGTATTATCTTGACACACTTATACATAAATTTTTTTGTCGACTGTTTTATTACATCCTGGCATAGAACCATTCATCTAAAAATATTTTTTTCCAAAAAATGATACATCGTCATTTCATCAATGGCTTCCGAATCTGGGCGACTTAAAAAGTCATATAAAATCAAAGTATTGTGTTTTCTATTTTATATTATGTCAATCATTGGTGAAATATGTCATAGCTGTGATAGAGACAGGGGGTGTGACCCATTTTAAGAGGTTTAAATCTTTAATGAATTGCTAACATATTTTGACGTGCAATTGCTACGGATCTATTCGGCAAACTTACTGCCAATGGAATTGGTAGAAATGAAAAAAAGGCTAATAACGCATAAAGTAACAGTCAAATATCTTCTGTCGGATCGGCGCGGTCCCCTGCTTATTTTAATTTCAGTTTCTGTGATCAAAACTATTCTTGAGCCAAATATTTAACTGACAAAATCAGCGAACATTAAATGTTTTCACCGCTCGATTAAAAACCATCCATTTTCAACATTTATTATAAATTCAGATAAACCATTTTCTCACTGGAGCAACAAAAATGTCTCGGGACACACATATTTTCGCGTAGAATTAAAAAAGAAAATAAAAATCAAGGGCATATACAAGGAGCCCGGAGGCAATTGCCTGTCCTGAATGTTCACCGTCAGAGGAGTTGAGAGAATCTCTTTTTATCACGCGCCGTAGCATCTCGTCATTTTCCCAAGGGGTAGACGGCATTAGATCTCAGCCGACTTAATGGCTTTTACGCCTTATTATCCGTCAGTGCCTGAGACGAAAGCTCCACCGAGGACAAATACTCATCTATTATGAGATATTGCGCTCGAATATTTCAGAGGAGATAAATTTTAAACGTTAATTAACGAAACTCATCAGATCAAAAAGACAAGGTATTTCATGTCGATTAATTATCTTCTTGCGGTTCATACGGAGGAAAAAAATTGGGCGAAAATTACGGGCGAATTCTAACGGACGTTAATTGAATTCCTTTTTAACTTCCATTTGGAAATGGAATAATTGTTTTCGTATGCGAAGGAAATTTATCAACATGAAATAATTGTTCCATTTAATAACATAACTCGTTTATTTGATTCTAACAGAGAAGATATTGTGAATCATTGAATGAGTTATTTCATATGATTGAAACATGTTCCTTGAAATAAATAGATAAATCGATCAATTTCGAATGACAATATTCTTGTGTTATGTCATGATTTTGTCAACATTTTATGAAATAAATCCCGCCAAAATAATAACATTTTTTAGAATCTCTCCTGTTTTAAGCCTACATTTCGGCAATAGGTTGGAATTGGAGTCGGACGAATTATTGAAATCGGAATAAAAGTTAATCATAATAAATCATAATTGATTTAAATTAATCGAGTTTCATCTTTTCGTAAAACAACGTTCCAATTGAAGTTATCGAAAATTTAGACATTTCCGCGTTTAAATTATATTCAAAACCGCATTAAAATTGTTCTTTTCTATTTCGATTATCATTTATTTCCGATTCTGAATTGAAAATGCGATACGTCTCCCGACGTAACGCTTGAAAAGAATATTGGAAAAACTTCAAATGAAGAGTTGTATTCGATTGAAATGTCCAATGTCTCCGGATGTATGTTGAAGTACCTACGGTTTAGCTTTTTCGTCTATAAGACGAGACCGAACGCGCGCCACAGCGCGCTGTAATTGTAACAATCATAATTGAAAATCTCAAAATTTAATTAATCATGAATTAAATTTGCCGCCTCAGGCGACTGGAATCAATGAGGAATAAGCGTGGCAGACTTGCAAGATATCGATAGTTATCGACTTTAAGTGTATGCTCTTTTTAGAATAGGAACATGCCCTCCTGGATTCATAAACCAACAAACATTGCTTCATATTATTGACTCAAACTCATAGAATTCAATTATCTCCGCCTCGAAAATTTCCCTTGCTACTCCAACTCGGTAAATCCATCCGCAGTTTTGATTTCAACTGTTGATAACCAATTTCTTTCCGCCCTCCGGAAAAATAATATTCTATTGGCAAACATCTCCAAACAATTTTCCCGTGAGCGATCCTCTTTGCCCTTCGAAGGGATGCCAATTTCCGGAAACTGCAAAGAATCCTATTCGAAGGTATTGGGATTGAACGCTGTTTTTTGACCCCGTTGATATGGTCTCTCTAAAGACACTTGCAGATTATCTGTTTCTAATGTTTTTATAACTTATTTAATAACTTATGTTGATTCCCTTCCATTATGCCCTTGTTTTTGTCAAATTCAATCTTATATATAAAGGAGAAGCCATTTTGGAAGCGACTGACGTATCAACGCACAATCCAAACTACAAGAGCTACGAGCATTTGCTTACAGCTACCCGTAGTGACATAAGCTCCCACTCAGGGAGGGTTTTTGGAAAAGGGGGCAACATTTTTCATGCTGGAGTTGGATTCTCTTTTCAAAATAAAAAGAAACGTATTTTTTATTTTTTCGAAAATCCACCCCTGAGAGGGTGAAACGCAGAAAGTTCTAGAAATTTCCACAACTTTCTGAATGTTTCTCAAATTTTCTAGAAAATGCGCGAATACTCTTCGAAATTAAAAACATCTATCTATGTTTTTTTCTGGCGATAGTAAATGAATAGTTTTTTCAGTATTAATACATTTTTATTTGATCCAAATAAATTCTTCGTTAATAATAAATAAAGATCATTCTCATGTTAAATCGTCGCAATAAATATGTCTAGAGTCAATTTATGCCACAGTTAGACAATTTTGGGAATTTGACTCGCAGTGCTTTCATTCAGCCATTCGGTCGTGAATAAAAAATACTGTTGAATAAAAAATGAATGTTATTGAAAAAAAATTATGATATTTTATACCTACCCTGTTTTTATGTAAAGAACAAATTGAAAAAAATTTTCCGAAATTTCCCATCAAATACTGATAGTACTTGAAAAATGCGGTATGACCCCCCCTCTTCAAAGTAAGAACCTTGACTTTTTTTAATCAAGACTATCCGAGATCTCAAATCAAAATCATTCTCGGTCTTGAATTGATGGCTTTTCTAATCTAAAATTAATCTACGCAAGTTGAATACGCAAGTATGAATCCTTTGTTACTGAAAGTATATTACCTGGTACCTTGACAGAATTAATGTTGAATTGATGGTCAATTATTTCAGCACATGATTCTTGACAATGTTTCGGTCACGAGACTGAAGGAAAGTAGTCGAAGTAGTGCGTGGTGCATCGATTGTTTGCATTGTCGCTAAAATTAGGGTCTATTTGAAGCCAGCTGTTATCGGTGTATTTAAAATTACTGTCGAGTTGCCTGTTGTAAATAGTCCTGTATCTCACTCATGTTTGGATAGTGTACAGTACTGAGGTATTTACCTCATGTCCAGAACAAATACATCTCCACAATTATTATCAATCACCAAATGATACCGAATCTCACGTGTCAATGCATCGAATGTGTAACAGTCATATGATAGGAGTTCATCTATTTGCCAAGAAAATTTCATACTTTGTGCTAATATGCAGTCATTACGGACATCGAAATCCTGCCGAGTTTTATTTACCGGTAAGTAGAACAAATGTTAGTGACAAGTGCAGTTTCACACATCTTATAAAACAGTGCAAATCCTTATATTGCCTTTTCGACCACTGCAATATTATTTGTACATCAAGATTCTGTGGGGTTTATGATTTTCTGTAAACTTTTGTATGAATCGGATGTCTTCTGAATCAGATCTTCAGCGTTTGGGATACCTGGATTTTACGTAAGACGCGTCTGACCCGTCTGCACCCAAAAAAATAAACTTTATTATGAGACTCGTGATTTCAAGTTGTCATTCCGAAGTTTCAAATCGTGATTTCCAAAAGTCTCAACCTCAGACGTTCAGAAGGCTTAAATTGAGATGTCAAAATTTCAAATTGAGACATTCAAAACTCCCAACGTAAGAATTTTAGGCTTTAAATTAACATTTAAAAAAATTTTATTTTAAGACCTTTGAAATTGTAAAGTAGGGTATTATTTTTGTAGGTGTAATAACGCGTAAGTGCGGTTCGATTCCTCCATATATGAAAAGTGTACATGACTGGAATAATGAGTATTCAACTTGTTTCGACTGGATAGGATACCTAAGTGCAGTGATTAACTTTACTTTGTAAAGGACAGCAACGTTTCCATAGGACTGGACTGCTGAAGCCGAATGGCGAATTCAAATTCGTGATCTTCGAAACTTCGTAAATATGTAAATGAAGACTCAATTACTAAGATACGTCTATCACTGACAGGTCACTAACAATACCCCAGAAATCCTGTACATAGAAGATATAATCAAAAGTCAAAAGCCACTACTATGGACCTCACTGATCCCGTCAGCATGAGTACCTTGGAGAAGGTTTCACCAAAGGAACATTCAAAAGTTTGGCCACAATGGTTTGCCGCATCCATAAGTAAGTGTCTTCAAGAAGAAAATGAACGTGACAAGTAATAATCATTGTCATTTTTCCGCAGTTCACATACTAGCCCTCCTAGTTGGCTTGGCAATCGGATCTACATCCCCCTTTTTAGCTAAATTAACAAGAGGAACTGAAGCGATAACAATCACAGACAACCAAGCTTCATGGATCGCTTCATTATTCAGTATAAGTCGTCCAATTGGCGCTATAATCGCTGCAATCACGGCTCGAAGACTCGGCTCGAAGAAAGCAGTGCTCCTAGGTGGAATTCCTCATGCCCTCGCTTGGTCATGTTTGCTGATGAAAGACTCAGTTCTATGGATTTACGCATCAAGAATAATGAGTGGTTTCGGACTAGGAATGTATTACAGCACTTTTCCGCTTTATATCGGTGAGATATCTGATCCGAATATCAGAGGTGCTTTGATAAGTCTTATAGTCCAGGGATTGGCGATTGGAACTCTATTGGGAAATTTGTTGGGTGCTTATGTGCAGATGATTACATTTGCCATCATAAGCCTCACCCTAACAGCAATATTCTTCTTCTCATTTCTTTTCTTCCCAGATAGTCCATATTATTTGATTAAAAACAATAGAATAGATGCGGCTGCGAAATCGCTGAAGTGGTTCAGTGGCCAGAAGGATGTGAGGGACGAGTTGGCGTCGTTAAGGGCATTCGTGGGCATACAGCCAAGTCTGACGTTTAAAGAATCTCTCAAGCAATTATCAATACCTGCGAGTCGAAAGATTGTGATAATAGTGCTCTTTGTTTATATCTTTATGCAGATGGCCGGTCTCTTCACGATCGCTCTCTACATGGAGATTCTTCTCACCAGTCTCAAAGTCGATGTCATCCGGCCATCTTTAGTTGTTGTAGCTGCAGGATTTGTGGCGATGCTCTCTAGTTTGATGTCAATGTACACGAGCGATCGCTTCGGACGACGAATCATGCTTGGAACTTCTTGCCTTGGTGTGACCGTCACCTTGTTTCTTTTAGGAGTCAATTATTTATTACTTAGACGTGGTTATAATGACTCCAACTTACAGTGGTTGAGTATTATTGGCATGATACTGTACCAGTTCTTCATATACATTGGAATGCTACCGATTTCCAATTGCCTCATGGGGGAGCTATTTCCACCGCAGCTCAGAGAGATTGGTCCTTGTATGGCTAACATTACTTCAGGTGTCTTTGCATTCATCACGAGTAAAAGTTATCAGCCTATGTTGAATTCAACATCTGAAGAATTCATATTCTGGCTTCATGCTTTTTTCGCTTTCTGCATGTTCATCTTTACGATCATAGTCATTCCTGAAACGAAGGGTAAGTCGCTTCAGGAGATTCAAGTGTTGATGAGAGGTAATGGTGGATTAAAGGAAGTCACATTGTTCAACACCAGGATGTAAATATATTTTTGTGTAATAAAAGGAATTGTTTAGTTGATTATAAGTTTCTTATTCTAAAGTTTCTTCACTCCTCATTGTAAATTAACATCCTGTCGTCGACTGAAGGAGACATAATTTTGATTCCCATGTTCTCACCTTTTGCATGTTCAAAATAAGATGCACCACATAATGAATGAAGATAACAAATATTAAATCAATCTCCACACGCTAATTACTGATCTAGATAACGAATAATTTATATCGTCAGGTGCATAGGTTTAACGTAAAACTCATCAACTTACGCGATTGCTGTTACAGCATTTCGAGTTTAATGTCAGGGAGACAATAGTGCATGATTTTTATCTAATCATTGTAATGTGACGTAAGATAGTGTGAATAACAATCATGCATCATCCAAAGTAAGAGTTCAAGTACTGCATGACATCTTCGTGTGAGATCTTCGAATTGGCAGTTCCATTGATCGAGATCTAAGTCGAAGGACGGAATAAAAAATTTTCAATTTATTGACGGTATTACTGAAGTGTTTCTCAATTCGATCCTTTAAATGGATCAACATGATGCCAACGGACAAGATCAGAACGAGAGAGAAGCTTAAAACATGGCCACAAGGGCTAGCAGCATTGACAAGTAAGTAAGCGAAATAAGAAAAAACATTTATTGTCCATAACTATGGATTCTTCTGTTCTACAGTTCACATATTAGCACTTCTAGTCGGGCTAGTAGGTGGATGGACTTCACCCTTCCTAGCCAAGTTGACAAACGGAACTGAATCCTTGACTATTAGCAACGATGAAGCATCATGGATTGCGTCATTACTGAATGCAGCTCGTCCAATAAGTGCAATCTTTGCGGCTCTGATAATCCATCAATTTGGAACTAAAAAGGCAGTCCTCCTAAGCGGAACTCCTCACGGACTCGCTTGGGCCTGCTTCTTAATCAATGAGTCAGTTCCATGGATCTACGCATCCAGAGTATTCAGCGGTTTTGGACTAGGAATGTATTTTTGCACATTTCCACTTTTCATCGGAGAAATTAGTCATCCAAGCATCCGAGGGTCTCTCATCGCTCTCGTCGCCCAAGGAAGCGCCATTGGATACCTTCTGGGGAACATGTTGGGCGCTTAGACATGCGGACGTTCACGATGATAGGTCTAGCTATGACTGCTAGCTTTCTACTTTCTTTCCTATTTTTTCCGGATAGCCCACATTACTTGGTTAAGGGAAACAGAATTGAGGAGGCAGAAAAATCATTGAAGTGGTACAATCGTCATATGGATGTGAGGGCCGAGCTGGAATCTGTGAAATTATATACGGGGAGGCAGCAGGAATTGTCATTGAAAGCGTTATGCAGACAATTGTCATCATCGATCAACAGGAAAATCATGATGATGGTCTGTTGCATTTACATATTCACCCAGATGAGTGGGATCTACACGATCATACTGTACTTGGAAATAATCTTGATGAGTCTCAAAGTCGACATTATTGTGCCTTCACTAATTGTTGTGTGTGTAGAAATAGTCGGGATCATTTCCGGTCTCATTTCGGTGTACACGAACGATCACTTTGGGCGACGAACTATGCTTGCAGTTTCTAGTCTAGGGGTGTCCATCAATCTCGCATTCATCGGTGTTAATTACCCCTGCTCAAGCAGGGTTGTGACAGTTCCCATCTCCAATGGTTAAGTATTGCAGGTATAATGTTTTATCATTTTTTCGTAAATATAGGAATTGGACATATTCCCAGCTGTATCTTGAGTGAAATTTTTCCACTACAACTCAAGGAGATCAGTACGTGCGTCGTTACCCTTGTATCTGCTATTGCAGCATTCATTATGAGTAAAAGCTATCAACCTATGTTAGATGCTACATCCGAAGAGTTTGTGTTCTTCTTCTATGCTCTCCTTCTATTTTGTATGTTTATTTTTACGATTGTGTTCATTCCGGAAACCAAGGGTAAATCACTGCAAGACATTCAGGAAATGTTGATGTTTCATAATAAGAAGGGGTTACAAATAGGAGAGGATGGAACTGAATTAAGACGCCGCTAACTGTTAAAATTTAGAAAGAAATTCTTTATTTGAAATCGATAATCCTCATTTAAAAGTTAAGAAAATTGTAGGAAAGTGACTAAAACCTGCAGATAGCATTCGGTCCCTTTGTGGA
Organism: Diachasma alloeum; assembly: GCF_001412515.2. Lineage (NCBI taxonomy): Eukaryota > Metazoa > Arthropoda > Insecta > Hymenoptera > Braconidae > Diachasma > Diachasma alloeum. The sequence continues at coordinate 1,047,448 of NW_021680361.1, forward strand.
CTTTACGGAAAACTAATGTAGATCGTAATGAAATTCCTAGACGATAAGGTGATATTATTTGTTGTAATAAAGGCTTTGGAGATCACAGAATTTCGTTTCTTTACATATTCGTTGTGTAGCTATCACTCCCTCTGCATATGAATGTACGCCGGGGAGTGGGCGATGATGATTTAGCAGAACAGTAGCAGCTTTTTGAGGAGAGGGGCTCATGAAGTTATTATTCATTCGTCATTAGCAATGGATTATATAGTATAAAGATAGACGATAACAGGCGTCATGACGAGCAAGCTTTCTACCACCGTCAGTTTCTAGTAACTACAGATAATTTATAATATCCATAATAGAAACGTACGATGATCAATTCAAACCTCATATTCGCAATCGTGTGAATAAACTCCGGACTTGTCATGCAACTCAGTGGTCTCTACACAATCGCATTGTACCTAGAAATACTCTTGACTACTCTCAAAATTGATGTCATAGCTCCCTCCCTAGTTGTAATATGTGTAGGTGTAGTTGCAATTATTGGCGGTATCAACACTGAGGGTTTCCAGAAACTTTGCCCTCATAGGTGTCAATTATCTATTGCTCAAGCATGGTTATAACGTTTCGAATTTCCAATGGTTTATGATTGCGGAATTCATGTTGCACATATTCTTTCTGAATGTCGGACTTACACAAATTCCCAACTGTCTCTTGAGCGAAATTTTCTCACCAGAACTCAAGGAGATTGGCTCATGCATAGTGAATATTCTATGCGCTTTGGCTGCATTTATCGCGAGTAAGAGCTATCAGCCTATATTAGATGCTACATCCAAAGAATTCATATTCTTCTTCTATGCTCTGCTCGTATTCTTCCTGTTCATCTATACGATTGCTGCAGTTCCTGAAACCAAGAATAAATCGCTCTTGGAAATTCAGGAGATGTTGATGAAGGGGAAAAAATTGTGAATGTTCAGAATAATTAATTTATAGACAAAACTAATCATTAAAGTATATTCCAAGACAGTACCACCCAAACGTTAGTCCCTATCGATTTCCGGAAAAAATTCTAAATGACTCAGTATACTGCATTCTCAAAAGTTATTGAATTTTTGTATCGTCATATGCTGTTGATGAAGGCAACAATAACTTTTTGAATCAAATGAAAAATTATTTGTTAATCAACAAAGCAGAATGTACGGACGAAAAAATTATTTTCAAAAATGTTGAACAGGTTTCATTTTTTATTACCAATTTTTACTACTGAACGACTAAAAAAATTAATCCTTTCTCTCCCCTCTCCCTGGACGTCTTCAACAAATATTGAATATCGAATATCTTCGACAATATCTTCGAAATAACGAATATTGAATATCTTCGACAAAGTAAAAATTCATGTATAGCCTCCTAAATTTTACTTGTGTCAACTGAAAATTCAACTTTAATGTTACCATTTTCTACTATACCGACTCTCAATTTTCACTATATTCAGCAGTAATTTTTTCCACGCACTCCATCATATTTTAATTTTGTTAACCGTATTATTTCATCCAGCAGGTCGTAGTTTTTCATTTATTCTCAAAATTACTATGTTAAATAGTAAATTTTCAAATGCAGCGTGTGTGATCCTGCATTCTATTTCTCATATTAAAAATTACTATGTTCCCACAGTAAAAACTAATTTTATATTCTTTCCGTGTATGAAAATAGTTTTTATTTCCCAAAAAAATGAAAATTCCAGGAAATTCTCCGATTTTCTGGATTTATTAAGATTGTTAAGATTTATTAAGATTAGTAAGAGTTTGCAACTACATTCGGAAATATTCGGGAATTTTCCAAAAAAGTTTGGTCTCCCAGAAAATTCTTGAAATGTCTACGGCACTGGAAGATTTTCTGAAAAATTCAATGTGTGACGACCCATACAATTAAAAAAAATACTAAGCGGCTATCTCCTTCTTGAATATTCATTTTTTAGTGTATTGAATACAGAGAACAACCGATGAGGGTTTTCGCGGAAACCGAAACTTTGGGTCATCGACAAGAATCTCCTCTTTTTCAATTCTTCTTCAATCGTCAAAATGCTGAATTATTGCCTGTCCAGGCAAACTCAAAGTCATCAATTTAAAATGTAACATGAATGGCACAAATGGTTGCGTTGTAGGCGGCATATAACATCCGATAACATAGCGATAACGTAGTATCATTTATTTTCGAAAACGTCGAGCACTGCTGCCTCCTGCCAGCCCCTTGCTTCGTTATGAGCTGCCTATTTGAGTTTTTTTTCTAAATTCCAACAAGCATAGTAGATTTGTCGACTTCGTCGTACTACTCGTACGTTTCATTGTATGGTACCGTTTCTTGTATGACATTTGAACAAGGTTAATACTCAAGGCGATTCTAGTAATAGTGCAAATCAACATGGAAACAATGGAAATCGCGGAAAAGAGACCGAAATTCTGGTCCCAATGGTTTGCGGCATCGACACGTAAGTCCTTTGCTAGAAGAAGCATCATTCTCAAATTCCTGAATTGATTCTTCATCTTACAGTTCATCTACTCGCTGTCTTAGATGGACTAGTAGGCGGATGGACTTCTCCGTACTTGGCGAAATTAACGAACGGAACTGAATCATTGAAAATCACTAGTGATCTCGCATCTCAACCACTGGGTTCCATCTTTACAGTTCTGATCGTGCGCAAAATTGGGGCCAAGAAGGCAGTGCTCATAGCCGGAGTTCCACATGCTATTGGATGGTCATGTTTCTTAATTCATGAATCAGTTCCCTCGATTTACCTCGCAAGAGCGCTTAATGGTTCCGGATTCGGGATGTATTACAGCACTTTTCCACTTTATATTGGTGAAATAGGAAGTCCAAAGATCAGAGGTGCTCTCATAAGTGTGGTAGCCCAGGGCACGGGCATCGAATATCTAATAGGAAAGGTCTTGGGTGCATATCTGCCTACGAAAATTTTCGCCATTATAGGCCTCACAATGTCTGGTATCTTCATGTCATCTTTTTTTTTTAATTCCGGATAGTTCACATTATCTAATCACGATGAACAAGTTTACAGAAGCTGAAAAATCATTGAAATGGTACAATTGCAAGCAAGATGTGAGTGTTGAGCTGCAAGCATTGATAGCATACATAGGCGAACCACGGATATTATCAATATGTGAGACATTCAGGAAATTTTCAACACCAGTCAATCGAAGAATTGTGATGATAATGATCAGTATTCATGTCTTCATGCGTCTCAGTGGTGTCTACACTATCGCAATGTACCTGGAAATTCTTTTAACAACTCTCAAAATTGATATCGTGGCCCCCTATTCAGCTGTAATATTTGTAGGAATAGTGGCAATTATTGGTGGTCTTGCGACGACCTACACAAATGATCATTTTGGACGGCGAACTATGAACTTGCAGTTTCTACCCTTGGGCTTTCCGTTATCTTCATCCTAATAGGTATCAATTTTCTGTTGGTCAGACGTAATTATTATATTTCGGGTATCCAATGGTTGATTATTGCTGAATTCATGGCATTTATATTCTTCGTGAATATCGGGCTTGAGATTGTTCCTTGTTGTCTCGTGAGCGAAATTTTTCCATCAGAACTCAAAGAGATTGGCTCATGCATAGTGAATGTTGTGAGCGCTATTTCGGCATTTACCGCAGGTAAAAGCTATCAGTCAATATTAAAAGCTACATCCGAGGAATTTGTGTTCTTCTTCTATGCTTTAATTTTATTTCTCATGTTCATCCATACAATTGTCGTAGTTCCAGAAATAAAGGGCAAATCGCTTCAAGAGATTCAGCAGATGTTGATAAAGAGAAATGAACGAATAGTAAAAGTAGAGAATTAGCCGATTAAAAATACTCATGTTTAACCTACATTGTAGGGCTCATGAAATGTAATCATGAATATACTTGACCAATAAAAATTTTTCAAGAATCGAAGCAGAGAAATAGACAGAGAGATTACTCATTCCTCTTATTTGATCTTCAAGAACGTTCAACATTTCGGATTATTCTGCTCGTCGCTTTTGTCACACGTAGTTATGACATTTCACAAACTTATCGATCCAATGAGAACGATTGATCGATATCGTTAAGCCAGTGAGTTTCAATCATCGTACACAATCAATAAACAATTTAAAATATTAATAAAGGCTTATCAGCTCATTCGGTATTTGTCTTATACAGTTTTTTTATATAGAAAATTGAAAAATTGAAAACTAGAAAACTAAAACTTGAAAAAAAACTCAACAAATGGCTCATCGCGCAGGTGTATATCGAGTATAGTTTTTTTGCTAATAAATTAACAATTTGCTTCCGAATGGATTAATCGAATTAAAACAAAAAAGTGCATATTCGGTTTTTTGTTATCAATTTCAGATTAGTAGGGAAGTTCAAAGTTGACTTGTCCGTGACTTGACCTTATCAATGTCGGGCCAGAGTGGGGTCCATGTCGGGCCAGAGTCGGGTCAATGTCGGGCCAGAGTTGAGTCAATGTCAGCCAAGGGTCGGGCCAATGTCGGCCCAAAATTGTCCCCCTAATAAGGCTATAATTTCAAAGGAAATGATGCGATGGCCACTATTTTCGAACTCGACCGAAAAAACGTCCAAACGAATATTTTAAGCCATAATTGAAAAGATTTCGATGATTATTTCTTGAATGATCGTCGAAAAACTAAATTGGGTAAAAAGCTCACATCCATACATATGGACATGATCTAAAAACAGCGTATTCGAACTCCTGAGATCAAAATTAGTCATCCTGACACAAAAAAATGGAAATTTTAGATTTGATGAATACAATGCTTCTATTCCGAAACAAAAACTGAAAAAGTGGAAACTAAAAAAATAAAAATTAGAAACCCCCCATGAACACGTTATTCTCAAATAGGTGAAAAAAAGAAAAATATCAACTCAAGAGAGGAAAATAAAAACTCAAAATTAAAATTTATAGAACACCTGGCGTTACGTAAATTTTGGTGTCCCCCGGACTTTTTTTGCTATTTCTTCTATTGCAAAAAAAATTGTTCAGTTTCTGTAAAATCTTTCAAATTTTAATTTCAAGTTTTCAGTTTTTGGTATTTCTTCTGTTGCAAAAAAATTGTTCAGTTTCGGAAAAATTCTGTCAATTTTAATTTTGAGATTTCATTTTCCTCTCTTGACTTTTTATTGTTCTCGTTTTCAACCATTCGAGAATAACTTTCCCATGGGAGGTTTCTAATTTTTAATTTTTCAGTTTCCAGTTTTTCAATTTTTTAGTTTTTTTTTTCAAAATATTAGTTTTCTAGTTTTCAATTTTTCAGTTTCTTAAATCAGCCAATTCACAATTTTTCATCGGGGATTTTTAGTTTTTTCAACAACAGATGGTGCAATCAAACTGATCATCAAACTCGGTCAAGATGGCGTTGGGATGAATATTTTCAATCGCAACTGAATTCACTTAAACAATTATTTTATTAGACACCATCGAAAAATGATCGGTTACATACACACATCCACACACATACATACATTCGGACATGATCTTAAAAAAGCATATTCGAAATCCAGAGGCCAAATCAGTTATACTGACACAAAAAAATGGAAATTTCGGATTTGACGAATACCATGCTTCCACTCGGAAGTAGAAACAAAAAAGATGTGAAACTGAGGTGTCATACACATGACTTTTTTTTCTTCAAGCACTCCCAAGCAGTGAAATAATAATTCAATATCCGCTTATCGGGAAATCCTACTATAAAAGAGCTATTAAAAAAAGCCAGCAGAATCGAGAAATCAAATGCATGTCATCAACCGGTTTTCATTTCCACTGAAAAATTTCCCGACAGCTACTTATCCTTTTCGTTTGCCAGTCGGACAAGGACATCCCAACCACATTTCATTGCACATAACATTGTCAGGGACGTTGAATAACACGTCTAGCATCACTACGAAGCATGCTACTACCGCGTGGATTCTGTTTACTGTCGATATTTGTGCATTATGCAGCCCCAAGTGATAAATGTTGAACAACTTAATTTTTATAAATAATAAATTAAAAAGATATTTTATCATGTAACTGGCGGACTCGTCCTCTGCTTGCTTCGCTCACCAAACTCCGGCGAACATTGATACTTATCTTAACTATCGATGTAAATTTCAATAAAAACGTGTCCGAGTCCAAATTTGATTCCGCATCGAATTAAAAGCTTCTTGATTGGTACGGAAACTATATTGGATGATTTGAATGAATTATAAAACTGAATAAAATATTGTTCACCATATTTTGTGAAGAAATTCGCAGAAAAATTTATTCAATGATGAAAATTCCAAAAAAGTATGATAATAGCAAGATTTTGGATGAACTTAAAACCTTGCTTCTAAAAAGTTCCAAACTTGAACTAAGTATTTGGATATTCTTAACTCTTTCCACGTTCAGTTTCCAATAGAAAAAAGTTCTTTAATAAGTCCTTTTACACCAACCGAATTATGATGACACTTGATAATCAAATAGAACCGAATCATCGACTATCAACCGTATCGAAGTATCGTGAATTGCTTTATGATGGGATATAACTCATCCATTGAAGGAAATCACTATTCTATTCGAATTAAGGTACAAGCCCAAGATGACAGACTACAATTTCCCCATTGACCGTCCAACGCGATCACAATCGAAGAAATTCATTAGTTTATTTTTCAAGTAATGCCTTGTTTTTCCAGTGACACTATCTATACCTGCGAAAATGTGTTATTCTGCTCTTCCATGAAAACATCCATATTTAATAATTGAGGAATAATTGATTGGTTGAGAAACAACTAATTGCTGCTCATCTACATAAAGATGCCTGATAGAGACGGGTCTTCAAGTCAGTTGTATGTGAAAGAATCAAAAATGATCGAAAAAGTGTGAAGAATTGTAAACAGTAGTACGATTTAGAGCAAGTGGATTAATTGAGCGAACAATAATAAATGTGAAAGAAGCCATAGCATCTCCTTCCGAGTTATAGAATCATTTCATCATTCTTGAATGGAGGGAGTGAGAGGTGCGCTGTGGAGGTGCACAGCAGCGCAGGCTCACTACTACAAAATTGTGAAAAGTGGGGTAGTCTAAGGTGATATAATGATATAGCCAACTCAGATCGACAATAAATACCAGGTAATACGTGAGGCTCCTGTACACCCATCAAGGTCAGGTTGAAGTCATATTATTCATACTGAATATGCCGAATCAAAACTATCACTTGCGCTTGTGCTCGATCACCGATTACAGCATAACCTAAGAAGCAATATACATCACGGTAGTGATTATCAGTGATACCGCTACACCACTCATATGTGTCAATAAACCGTGGTTACTTCGTGATCAGATGAGTCAAGATGACGTCGATGGAGATCATCCCCGGAAGACAAACGAAATTTTGGCCCCAATGGTTAGCTGCATCAATAAGTAAGTCATTTAGCAGAAAAAAGCACAATTATGGCCCATAATAACTAATTTTGCTTCTTGCAGTCCATATACTTGGTCTCCTGTCTGGGCTAGTTGGTGGATGGACTTCGCCGTACTTGGCGAAATTAACGCAGGGAAATGAATCGTTGATCGTCACCAATAACGAAGCATCGTGGATAGCTTCTCTGCTTCATCTGTCTCGGCCTCTGGGTTCGATCATTGCAGCTGTGCTAGTAAGCAAGATCGGAAGTAAGAAGGCAGTGCTTCTCGGAGGAGTTCCACATATTGTTGCGTGGGCATTATTCCTGATCGACGAATCAGTTTCATGGATTTACGCATCGAGGGTGTTCAGTGGTGTTGCAATGGGAATGTATTTAAGTACTTTTCCCCTCTATATCGGTGAAATTGGCCATCCAAAAATCAGAGGTGCTCTCATCGGTCTCGTAGCTCAGGGTTCAGCTATTGGGTATCTATTGGGGAACTACATGGGTGCATATCTGAATATGAGAACCTTTGCCATTATAAATCTTATAATCAGTGTAGTTTACATGTTTCTCCTCTACTTCTTTCCGGATACTTCACATTATTTCATTAAGAAAGAGAAAATCAGACAAGCGGAAAAATCATTGAAATGGTATAATCGTAAGAAAGATGTGACAGCTGAGCTTCGAGAATTGCGAATGTATATGGGGAGACCGCAGACATTAACATTCAAAGAGTCACTCCAACAGTTGACAACACCACTGAATCGAAAAATACTGATGATGATTGTTTGCGTTTATCTGTTCATGCAACTAAGTGGCATCAATACAGTCGCAATGTATCAGGAAATACTTCTAACGACTCTCAGCATTGACATCATAGCCCCCTCCCTAGTTGTGGTATGCGTTGGTGCGGTTGCAATCACAGCAAATTTCATGGCGATTTACACCAATGATCACTTTGGGAGACGAACTATGCTTGCAGTCTCCACACTAGGCGTTTCCATCAACTTTGCCCTCATAGGTGTCCATTATCTATTGTTCAGGCATAATTATGACATTTCGAAGATTCAATGGTTAGTTATCGCTGAATTCATGCTATACATATTCTTCTTGAATATCGGACTCACGCATATACCTAGTTGTCTCTTGAGTGAGATTTTTTCACCAGAACTCAAAGAGATTGGCTCATGCATAGCGAATATTGTTTGCTCTTTCTCTGCATTTATCGCGAGTAAAAGCTACCAGCCTCTAGTAGACGCTACATCTGAAGAATTTGTATTCTTCTTCTATGCTCTTCTCGTATTTTTCATGTTCATCTATACGATCATTGTTATTCCTGAAACGAAGGGGAAGTCACTCCAAGAAATTCAAGAGATGCTGATGAAGGGAAATAAACAAGCGGCTTCAGTACAAACTGATCGGCTCACTGACAACGATTAATTCATATCGTGAAAATAACAAATCGCAATCATAATTGTACTTTAGTCAATAAAAATTTTCATAGAAGGTCAAAATACAGTGTAACGTTTTCTGATACCTCTATTCTGTTGTTTTAGCAATCTAATATGACATAGTATTACTCTATGCATATGAGCCACTCCGACAAATATCGTAGGAAAATCCGGCGTCAAAGCTTTCGACCATTATTTTGCCTACGAATGAATGCTTTGTAATTATTTAAATTTAAGTTTTGGATTTTTTATATTATATCAACTCATTATGATCCGAAAATTCCAAAAATGCATTTTTGAACGGTATTCGTACGTATGTATGTATATAACAAAGCGTTTCTTAAATTCCTAATGAATTGATGGAATTTAATTATTTTTGCTTCCGGATGAAAGCTTTGTAATCACTCAAATTGGGTTTCCAATTTTTTGTGTTAGGGTACGGTAGAATATAGCAGTTCGGATACTGGTAAAACGCATAGGACCTAGCTGTTTGCATATTTTCGCTTTAGATGTTCGCATCTTACGAACTGCCCTCTTACCCCTTCTGTAATCACCTTATTCTGAGATATGCGCATAACCTAATGCGCACATCTGGTAGTTCAAATTCGATTCAAAGTCGATGCATTGAATAATGAGAAATGTTCCAATGAATGTGAGAAACTTTGAAACTATTGAACTATTTCCTTTAGAAATGAAAATTTTTTTTCTAATAAATGATTTTAATCGCCCCATGTTTGTGCCAGTTTGTGTAAACATATGAATAATAAATTTGTCTGCTGCTAAAAATTCTCAATAAATACTTTAATGATGTCTCGCAAACTCAATGTATTCCGATTGATTGAAGAAAGAACCAAGTCAAATTCATCAAAATTATTCTGAAGATGGGTGATTCCTGCATTCCTGAATTATATTTTGTTATGTCCATTTTTATTTTAATCCTACTGTAATCATTGTCATGAGTAATGTAGTTTATGATATAATTCATTGTGATACTGGACTGTAATAAATATAGAACACGTGAATACTTTATTTAATAAATTATATTATTAATAATTTTCTTATCGGTGTGAGTTTTCCAATTAAGAGGGGTACCTAGTTCATTCTTATGATGGTTTTCAATCGTCCCGCTCAGTATTGACATTTGATTGGCTCATTAGGACGACCGTCAGGGAAGTAGGGAGTAGTGCAGGGGGTGAAGAAAGCAAGAGGAGAATTATGCAAACAGCTAGGTTGTGCGGTGCAAAAAGTATGGGAAGTTCTACTGTAACTAAATATGATCTAAAAAATCCGAATATGCGATTTGTAAATAGCGTCTGTATGTATGCGGTCTTTTTTCTTCATTTTCTTAACAGTGATTAATCGAATTTCTTGAATTTTTCCATTCATGAATATAGACTTCAATAAGTTCTATTCATTGACACCAATTGAAATTCAATTTTTCACGCAGATTCGAAAAAGTTGATATTTTTCCAAAAAGCGATGATTCAAAAAAATATCATCAAAATGGAATTAGCCATGGCTCAAAAAATTGATTATAATATCCACTTGATTCAGTCAAAATATGTTAGACGATGCCGTTATGAGCTTTATATCTGAAAATCTATCTCTATTAAACTCAGGTACCAATCTCAGGTACCAATCTACTATGCTGAATACTTATTCATATTGATTCATGGTCCCGATTAACTTCTAACAGAACCGGTTAAAGGCTGGCTAAATCTTGAATAAAGCCTGATTAAATTGTAGGTATACACTGATTAAAACTTGTTTGAACATTGATTAAACCTGGACTGAAAATGAATTCGAGTCTTGAGAGAATCTAAATGTAGAATTACTCAACAGAACGAAATAATACACAAAATTTTGATGACATTTTTTAGTTTCAATTTAAACAAATGAAAAAATATTCCATTCATTATTCATTCATTGCCCGTCTAGATCATCGCCGAATGCATTAGGAAACGTGTTATTATAATAAGCTATTAGTGTCGCAATAGATTGAACAATCATCAATTTCGCTCGCTTATCACACCAGCAACGTTCAGTAAATCAGTAATAATTCAAAAACATGGAAGTTGGTTCATCCAATCACATAATCTTTCAATCTTATCTCTGCTCAATTGTCCAAGAATCATGACAATGATGAGTTTCCGAGTTCACCCCATGTGAAAAATGCAAAACAGTGTGGATTATTCTGAGCATCAGTACAGTTCCCAGACGATATGACAGTTGCGAGAACAAGTGTACCAGGAAACCAATAAATTTCCAAAAATCATTAGAGACACATGTGATCGACACTAAGCACTTGTTGCGATGAATAATAAAGTCGACTGAACCTTTTCTCGAGTTGCAGAAAATTTTCATAATCTTTTCACTGATTGAAAAGGGTGGGAGTGCTAGCGCCACACCAAAAAGGTGGGGTATCCTGGTGGCATTGTGAGAAGGTATCATGGATTAATATAGTAACAGGGACAACTCAGATCGACAATCAATACCTAATAATACCTGGGGCTCGTATATGGGACATTCCATGTCAACTCAGCCACGCCGGATTTTTTTTTGTCTGGGAAAAATCATTGAGTAAGTGCATTTGGAACTACTACATATAGCCAGTGATCATGCAAAATTTCATTGCTCTGCCACTTTTTGTTTCTGAGATAATCATTACGAAACTTGAAATTTTCAAAAAATCATTACTTCTGAATGGAGCATCCGATTTTGATAAATAAAAAAAGAAAATTTTCGTTTTTTCTCGTACTTTAAGATAAAAAATACTTCAGAGCCGTCAAGAAGCTCCTAGATCGGTTTTTCGAGAATTTTTCGCGTTTTCATTTTTTTTTCACTCTAGGGCCGCTCGATATTCGATCGAAATATTTTTTGTTATGATAGTGGATGTCCTTATATGATATAAAAAAAAAAACGTCATAATGGAAGAGCAAAGCAAGGCAGCGGAAAAAAAAATTTTTTTTCGAAATTTTTGGGTTTTTTAGTTTTTAGGGGAGATCCATCTGTTTTTGTCAAAGAAATCAGTCTGTCAACTATTATTCTTTGTTCATATATGATGGCAAAAGCGTATGCCATCATGTAAGAGAGAAAGAATGCTCCGAAAAAAATTTTTCTTCGAAATTTTTACGTTTGTCTATCGTTTAGGAGAGTGGCATTATTTTGACTGAAAAAGGGGTTTGTCAATAGACATTTTCTGTTCTGCTGGATAGAATAGACTATTGATACGACTATAAATCTTTTCTCAACAACACACTGTGCTTTCCACTAACGAAAAAGTATGGGAAAAAAACAATTTTTATTCTTCTATAACGACAACATTTTGTATTTTCACATTTTTACATTTTTACAATACGGAGAAATTCTCCACTCTCTTTGACGACAAGTTCCAACATGCACTGATGAATTATTTACATCACGATTACTATCTTCTGCGGGTTTTTCATTTTGTTGTTGTTTGTTTTTGCTTTGGGAAAACCTTTTCATTAGCCGAAGCCGAATATCATTTAATTAACAATTGCTCCCCCGGTATCGGAATAAAGCAATAGTGTTTTTGAATGGCTGAAATAGCTTTGGCACTATCAAATCTCTCTGTCAACTCAGTTTTGATATTCTCGTGTTCTGCCTTGGGGAAAAAAAACATCAATTCCTTCAAAATTCTCTTTTGACCATCAAAACACAGCATCTGGTATGAAGATTGGTTCACCATGAACGATTTGCAAGCTCTTACGTCTCGCTTCTCTCTTAAAGACAGCTCCTACTCCGTCACAAGTTCCCTTACCGTGCGCGGTTGCATGAAAATCGGCTTCCGCATCTATGCCAAAATCAGTCTTGTGATGCAAGAGATTCGTGATCTGAAAACGATTCTTGTAATGTTGTGCAGCTCCATCAGTGAGATAGATAATTTTCTCCACGCTTTCACAGTTGTCTTTCACATGCTGTATTAAAATCTTCTGTATCAAATAAACAGCCGCAGTATCGTGAGACGTACTGTCCGACAAAACGACTAAACCCCGATGTTGGATTTCATTTTTTTCGCGATAGTAGTAAACAACGGGGTGAACTGTACACTGGTCATTATTGTAGTGGAAGGATTGAGCAGCATCTTGAGCCACAAAAGCGTAATTTTCCGAAAAATCACAATGCATTAGTACTTATTCATTATCCAAATTCTCTTTTCGCTGTTTGACAAAAGCCGATTGTTCTTTAGCGATGAAGTGATGGGGCTTCAATACTATCAATCGTTCCATTAGAAGATCAATGAATTCATCCATCGGGAGGGTCTGTGTCTGCAAGGTACACCTGTCAGTACTTTGCCACACGCGAAATTTGACCATTTCCATGACAGAATCAGAGAGAAGTTTCTTCAGTTCACATGATAATGATTTCACTCCAGGACAATCGTTACATTCATTCAGATGACAGGCCGGGGTTGGATTTGTACACATCAATTTTGCTAGACAATCTTTGTAATCTCTGAGTGGACAGGGGGAATCTTGAGTTAGAGTCGCAATATTAATTGCCTCTAGCATCAATTTGCAATTTGGATGATACGTACAAACCCATACCACGTGAGTGCTATTTGCTCCCGCCACTACACATTGTTTAGGTCTCAGCTCGGCAAACTTACTGAAAGTGACCTTAGCATTTTCATTCGCATGTTTGTACTTCCGATGAAGGACTTTTAGATTTTCGAGTATCATTCGCTTTTGCTCTACTTTCTTCTCTCCATTGATCTTGATGGATATTTTATTTTTCATTCCTGGCATGAGGCGACTGTGCTCTAGGTAAGAATTATGTACTTTCTCGATGGTTGTGCTGGGTAGTGAATGACCTACTTTCGCAATTGGTGAACCAACACTCCTTTAATTTTTCTCAATCTTTTCGCTCTTATCTGGTAGTTCCAAATTCAGAAGCAATTTTCCGCGCACTCCACGACTGTGGATGAACCGTCAAGATTTGCAGGCGCTCACGGTAGTTTTTCAGATCTTTGAATTTCTGCTTCAAACCATCCAACATTTCTTCTAATTCTATTTCCCTCGCAGATCGATACTGCTTAGATGAAAATGGATCAATATCACTTTGGTTATCTTCCGAATCATAATCCATGGAAGAACTGTCGAATTCAGCTTTATCGTCTGGTTGGTCGTCGATTGATATGCCGGAATCATCAAGATGGAACGATCGACCTGATCTCAGAGAACTGTTCATCACATCCAGACTTGCGTCACATGTTTCGGCTTGGAGTATTGATATATCGGGTGGAGTTTCCGAACGCTGAAGATGTGTAGCATTAAGTTTAGCCGTGGGGACAAATGGAGGAATGACATAAGTTGGAGCTCTCGTTCGGCATTGACCACAGATTTTCGCAGACAATGGTAAAAAAGGAAATTTCTCGTGTAGTGTCAAGGAACTCGGATGTAAATTGTAACTGAGGTGTCCCTTCTCACCAGGAGCCCGCATTGGATTCGCACATCTATCACTCCACGGCATTCTATGAAATCCGAAGATATCAATTCCGAGAATAAAGATCATTTCTATATAATCAACATGAAAATTCCTTACCTCGTTGCAAGAATAGAATAAGATAGGAGCTCGGTAATCCATCCACACAGAATCGTATGGTAATAAAAAATCAATCGAAAAATTGAGGTTTTTTTCTAGAATTAAAGCCTTGGAACCGACTGATGATGATAAATCAATTAATTGATTCCGTTTGTTTCTTCCTTTCATTTGTTTGATCATAATTTAGCAAACTTCCGATGATGATAATGTTCAATTCAATTATCTACCCTTCCAGTAAAAATTTCGACGAAAATTTTTTTTTTCGGCGTACTCTTTCTCCATTACATGATGGTGTAGTCTTATGTCATCATATATGAACGAAGAATAATGGTTGACAGACTCATTTCTTTAAAAAAAACCGATGGATCTCCCCTAAAAACTGAAAAACCCAAAAATTTCGAAAAAAAAATTGTTTTCCGGTGCATTGCTTCGCTCTTCCATTATGGCGTATTTTTTTATATCATATAAGGACATCCTCTATCATAAAAAAAATATTTCGATCGAATATCGAGCGGCCCTAGAGTGAAAAAAAATGAAAACGCGAAAAATTCTCGAAAAACCGGTCCAGGAGCTTCTTCATGGCTCTGAAGTATTTTTTATCTTGAAGTACGAAGAAAAACGAAAATTTTCTTTTTTTATTTATCAAAAGCGGTTGCTCTATTCAGAAGTAATGATTTTTGAAAAATTTCAAGTTTCATAATGATTATCTCAGAAATAAAAAGTGGCAGAGCAATGAAATTTTGCATGATCACTGTCTATATGTAGTAGTTCAAAATGCACCTACTCAATGATTTTTTCCAAACAAAAAAAAATCCGGTGTAGCTGAGTTGACATGGAATGTCCCATATACAAGTCATATTTAGTCAGAGCATAAATACAACCTATTCATGTGCTTAAGCATGAACTAAGGACAAATCAATGCAATAACGTGATTAGCAGTGGTAACTCGACAACACTCACACTTAATGACACGTTATAACGGCCGATTCGTGACATACCGTATTGTGAAAAGTTCCATGATTAATGAGATTGATCAGATAAATCAACATGTCAACGGCGAATAATAACACGAGAAAAAAATCGCGAGTTTGGTCTCAATGGCTGGCTGCCTTAACACGTAAGTTATTTCATAGAAAAAATATCTTGGATGGAAATTCAGCGCAGGTTTTCTCATCTCGGATCAAGTGGAAATCCAATAAGATGTCTGGATAGGATGTCCTGATCATACTAGGATTGGATCGTAATATTCACACCAAGCTTGGTTCGAAACACGTGTTTCATTGATGATCCTAAACTGATCAACATCAGGTTTCATTGGTCAGTCTCGTACTCTCGACTGATTTGAGTTTGCACTCAGGATCCTTACGATAATCAGTTACTAATCATTGATCTTACAGTTCATCTTCTCGCTATCCTGGATGGACTTCGCCATACCTGGCAAAACTAACAACCGGAACTGAATCATTGAAAATCACCAATGAGGAAGCATCGTGGATAGCGACACTATATGTCTCATCCCAATCACTGGGTTCGCTCTTTGCGACTGTGATAGTTCGTAAGTTCGGGGCTAAGAAGGCTGTGCTATTTGCCGGAGTCCCACATGCTATCGGATGGTTATGTTTCATAATCGAGGAGTCCGTTCCATCGATCTACGTAGCAAGAATATTCGGTGGTTCCGGTTTAGGAATGTATATGAGCACTTTTCCACTTTATATCGGTGAAATAGGAAGTCCAGAGATTAGAGCTGCTCTCATAGCTACTGTTGCTCAAGGAACAGGCATCGAATATCTAATAGGAAATTCCCTGGGTGCATATATACCCATGAAAAAATTCGCGATTATAGGTCTCACAATGAGTACAATTTTTTTCCTATCTTTCCACCTATTCCCAGATAGTTCATATTATCTAGTTAGGAAGAATAAAATTGAGGAAGCGGAAAAATCATTGCAATGGTACAATCGTAAGAAGGATGTAAGAGCTGAGCTGGATACATCGATAGCATACACGAGAGAACCAAAGACATTATCTCTGAAGGAGACGTTCAAGGAATTTTCAACACCGCTGAATCGAAAACTTCTGATGATGATTCTTTGTGTTCATGTCTTCATGAATCTGAGTGGGGTCTATATAATTACATTGTACCTGGAAATTCTTTCAACGACTCTCAAGATTGATATCATGGCCCCCTCTCTAGTTGTGATATGCATAGGAATAGTTGCAATCGCTGGTGGTCTTGTGACGACATATACGAATGATCGCTGTGGAAGACGGACTATGCTTGCGGTTTCTGCTTTGGGAGTTTCCATCACCTTCTTCCTCCTCAGTATTAAATTTTTGCTAGTTAAGAATGCTTATTATGTATCGAATATTCAATGGTTGATTATTGCTGAATTTGTGTTTTACGTATTCTTCTTGAATATTGGACTTACTAATGTTCCTTGTTGTCTCGTGAGCGAAATTTTTCCGGTAGAATTCAAAGAATTTGGTGCATGCGCGACAAACATTGTCAGCTCTCTTGCAGCATTCATCGTGGGTAAAAGCTATCAACCTATATTAACTGCTACATCCGAAGAATTCATATTTTGTAAATCGCGTAAATCGCTCCATGAAATTCAGAACATGTTTAGACAAAAGACTGACCGAATGTTGAATTCCAAGAATGATTTATCAAATCTGAATACAAATGGTCCAAATGCTTTATTATTAAAGTAACGTGACGAATACAGATTATCAGGACATTCTTCGCATCTTTATGCCTTGGGAATAACAATCTCTTCTGTAGATGTGTTATATCATAAAAAAATTGAACTGGCTCCTCAGGTCATACTCTTGCAGAATGTGTCAGAATCCCTGATGGCGTCTTCCAAAGAAATCATCTTTGACAATAATTTCAGCTTATCATTTTTTTTAATAATAAAAAGAAATATAATAATATGAAAATCATGAGATAATTGATTCATTTGAATTACCTAGGACGTTATATACATGGCCTTATTTCTTCTCGAGCACTCACAACCAGATTTATACTAATGATTAATTTATAATAATATTCAATTATCGATGAATCCTGTTTTCAATATTGTAACAATTAGAATTGGAAACAGAAAAATAATTGAACAAAATTCCGTGTTATAAACGAAGTGACATTTAATGGAACGAATAATAAAAGTGGGGGATTGCCTTCCCTTCCACCCATCAAAACAGTAGACCTCCTGAAATTGCAAATTATACAAACATTATAACCATTAATCAAGGACACCCCAAGAGTTTCACATCATCATCATCCTGGATGAGACCTGGAGAATATGAGCTCAATCGGAAAGCGATCTGAAAACCTCGAGCATCGTCGAGAGTTCAATTAATTACTAGAACTAGTCAGGATAGTGGATGAAGAATTACAAATATTATTCAGTACCGAGAAGAAGTTATTACCCGAACTTGAATAATTATACTGGAATAATCAGGAGGAATCAAATAAATAGTATTATGCCAGATGAATGCATAATTAAAAACATCAGATCATCATCTGGGATCCAATTGACAATTGAAGATTATGTGGCCCCGGATTGATTAATATTATTAAACAGCGCAGCTGAAGCAGAACTCAGTTATTACTTGAGCCTACGGCGGTTCCCGAAATAATTAGAAATAATCACCGTATTTTTGCTGCAGGAAAAATCAATTAAGGATATCCCAGTACTTTGTCTGTTTTTTCTCCAGTGAAATGTCCTTCTACTCTTGTAGTCGAATTTTAACGCGTACAGGAAAATGAGAAAATTTAGAATTCGAAGTTTTGTCATTGGCTTCACCAATTACACTATTTTTCAAATCACATGAAATTTATGCGATTTTATGCGAGTTCATAATCGGCAGACTCTCGAAAACTTAACTTGAAATTGGATCGTAAATTGGATTAAAATCACAGTTGGATAAATCCTGAAATTATGAATGTCACTATTTTTCGAAATGATACCAATTTCTTCCGAAAATATTATTTTTGATACTGATGAATGCTGTGTGGTAATATATTGGACGCGATAAATTACATTCAAATTCTTGTAAGTAAATTCATTGAATAAATATTCACTAGAATGAATTTAAAAAGTATTATTTAACATTACAACACTCTTTCTAATTTAAGTCCACCCGAATTTCACTTATAATTGAAGACAAATTTTATTTTGAATCAAATTTGGTAAAATCTGAATTTAATTAGTTATTTAAGGTTGGACAATTCAACATTTGTTATCGTTGAATAATTTTCACATTTTGCTGTGCATTAGAATTTAAATTTCTACTTTCCGGATTAATATACAAGATCAAAACATAGAGGATTAGATATACAGGGTGTCTCATTTGAAACTGTACGACGTCATTATTTACACATGAATAACTGTACAAAAATCAAATGGAAGGGAAACAACTTGATTTCGACTATCTTATACGTTTTATTCCACACACTGTAAATGTATCTTCGTGTAGGTGTCGGGAACAGGCATTGCAGAAGATGGTCGACATTACCGCCATTAACAACAAGGTACAACTCCAGGCGGTGTCAGAAATTTCGAACAACAGATCAAAGGACTTTCATGTAACCCCACAAATAAAAATCGAGTGGTTTGAGGTCAGAAGATCGAGATGGCCATGGCACAAAACCACCTCGACCAATTCAACGATTGGGGAAAACAATGTTTGGATGATCTTTCACAGATTGAGTGAAGTGCGGCGGTGCACCGTCTTCCTGGAACGATGCCTGCTATCTAGTTGCTAACATAACATAATAATATTCTAAGGTTCAACCGTGGCAAGATAGTCTAAATGAAGATATTTCCCTTTAATTTCAATTTTGTACGATTTTTCATATGAAAACGATGACGTCATCGGAAAAGATGGTATGGTTGAACTTCTCTGGGTAAGACGAACAACTTTTGTAGGAGTGAAAAATGGTGTTGCCATTCAAGAAAATTGACTTCCTACTCGTAGCATAGAAACATAAGCAATGGGGGCCTAAATTCCATCAGCACTGAGTTTCCCCCTCCGAGCCCTACAATTTTCATTTGACCAATTTTGCTGTCCCTCTCGTCCTACAAAAGACATGACGCCGTACTGTTTCAAATGGGACACCCTCGTATACTCGACAGTGAGTTGAAAAACTCCATGCCAAGGACGTTAGTCCTGCTTCTACTGATTTTTAATTCACCGGGAATTTTTCTTCAATCCTTATTCAATGAAGAAGTATTTTTCTCATAGACATTAGATTATGCCCCATGACCATTCATTTGACATTTCCGACTTGGCTTTCTTTTTCATTTCGTTACTTTAAAAAAAAATTCTACTTTCCGGTAAGAACCAAACAAAAGTTTTCTTTGGCACAGTTTTTTTTACGACAACGTTTGTTGTTATTTTTACAGAGAGATAGGGTTGTACTTGAGATAGTCTGTTAACGATAACGTAAAATGGCTCTGCTACGTCGTTAAACACGGAGTTATATGACATATAATGAAGTATAGAGCGGTCGTATAAGCTAAGCATAAGCATATGCAGTAATGCAGTGACCACCGGCATGTACGAATGACGATTAATTACAGAAATATTTGTTAGGTATCATGCAAGGTTTCGGAATTGATAAGATTACATCAATTTAATTCATGAACATGACATGGACTTGTCGAATAACAGTGGGAGAAGAGTCAAAATTTTGGCCTCAATGGCTCGCTGCAGCAGCGCGTGAGTGAACTGATGTAAAAATTTTCATTATAACATGTAGAGATTAAATTTTCATCTTGCAATTTACATACTCGCACTCCTGAGTGGGCTAGTGGATGGATGACTTTTGCCATATTTATCAAAATTAACAAAAGGAACTGAATCGCTGACCATCACAAATGACGAAGCATCGTGGATCGCATCTCTAGTTCACATGTCCCGGCCACTAGGTTCAATCACTGGAGCTGTGATAGCACACAAATTTGAAAGTAGAATTCCACATGGTGTTCCATGGACGTGTTCTCTGCTAAAAGAATCAGTTCCTTCGATTTACACATCAAGGGTATCCAGTTTGACAATAGGAATGTTTTAGAGTATTATTCCCCTTCATATCGTCGAAATTGCGAATCCAAAAATGGGAGGTGCACTCATTAATTAATTAATATCACAACAAATAAATAATCGAATAACAAAACTAATGACTCGATACAACACAAATTCCCTAACCGTAATTTGTCAATAAAATGAAATGCTAGTCAAGTTAAAAGGAAGTCAAAGTCAGTCAAAAGATTGTCAAAAGATAAAGTAACTAGCAAAGTCACTGATAAGTCAATTATCCCAGAACGGAATCTACAATTATTCCGACAAATAAACGTCCCAACAATAGGCGGTATAAATAAGGAATTCTAATTTCAGTCAACGAGAATTGGAATTGTTTCGAGAGACGATAATAACGATAATAATTCGTAACCCAAACACAAGGTCACACGACAATGAAAATTCGAGCGTCGAGACACCACGATACGAACCCAATTCTGTTTTCCCAAAAATAACCCCGATGCCGAAACTCAAATGTTAAAAATCCAATTGATATTTCAGACACCGGCAAATCCAAAATAATTCCAAATGAACAAAATTTCGATAAGATGTCGAGAAATTTACATCCGATCCTCGACAACTAGCTAAACGAGAGTCTTAACGCTAAGATTTAGAACCACTGAATTTAATTCAATAAAAGAAGAAATTATCTTAATCCAAGGGACAATAATAAATCCATCAAACCAAATATGAATGTATCACGAAGAAACAAAAAATGAATTTATCGGACATGAGAAAAATAATTAACACTCTACCGAATAAGTAGCGAGATCTCGAAACGAGAAATGACTCGACTCTCCAATGGCGTCAAAATTCGCCAGACGCCAAGCGTCTCAAAATTCATCACAAATGCAAAAATAATAACCTCGCTAATTATCGTTACAAAAGAACTCGCTGAAGATTTTCACTGCTCACCGTGATATCCAAAACTCAAAATAACTCAGCACACAGGCGCTAGTAGACCTATAATCCCCTGGAAAGGTAGAATTTCCAAACTCCGATAAATTACTTTTTAATTTTTACACAACAGTTCCAGAAGCTCAACAGGTCTCAATGCCGTCCAAACAAGAAGTATCGTTATCACAATGCTAACCGACTCGTCAGCTTCTCCTCCAACAAACTAGTCATCTGATTGGCTTGGACACAATCGATGGCTCGCTCTGGTTGGTTAATACTATCCAACTCAACCAACACTACAAAAAGTCCCTGCTGAAAACGTCACTGAAATTCAGTATTCAGAGGGCAAGTAGGGTTAGCAGTCTTAAATTAAGATGGATATGGTATCTGAATGATAGTATCTTACAAAAATTAAGTATTTTCGCGAGGGATAAGAGAGCTGTACTATCTTAAATAATAAGAGCGATAATTTAAGATATGAAAGGGATTTGAATTTAAGAGAGTCCAGGTCGTTTCAGTTACGTGGGGTTTAAGACCCATCGGGAATATAAGTTATGTGCATGAATTCAGTAGTGACGTTTAAGACAATTTTAATGTCTTATTAAAAGATGTATTAATTATTAAGTATTAATTATTTTTTCTCTTTTTTGGAGCAGTGGGGTGGGGGGAAGGAGTTAGAGACAAATAATAATATTAATCATTTTTTCTTTTTTTCGGGCAGTGGGGCGGTGGGCGGAGGGGGAGGGGGTAGAACCAAATAATAACATTAATTTTTTTTTTTTTTGGGCAGGGGGGGGGGGGGAAGGGGGTAGAGACAAAAAATAAAATTAATTATTTTTTTTTTTTTTTTGAGCAGGGGGGGGGGGGGGAGGGGGTAGAGAAAAATAATAATATTAATCATTTTTTCTTTTTTTCGGGCAGTGGGGCGGTGGGCGGAGGGGGAGGGGGTAGAACCAAATAATAACATTAATTTTTTTTTTTTTTGGGCAGGGGGGGGGGGGGAAGGGGTTAGAGACAAATAATAATAGTAATTAGTTTTTCTTTTTTTTTCTTTTTTGGGAGCAGAGGGGTGGGGCGAAGGGGTTAGAGCTAAATAATGATATTAATTATTTTTGATACTTTTTTTTTCGTTTTTGGAGTGGCGAGTGGAGAGGGAGGGGGTAGAGCCAAATAATAACATTAATTTTTTTTTTTTTTTTGAGCAGTGGGGTGGAGGGAAGGGGTTAGAGACAAATAATAATATTAATCA